>NC_084823.1:41184617-41360088 GCF_958449725.1 Rosa rugosa
CAAACAGAACCATAGTGCACTCGAGCATGTACCAGTCTCTCAGGACCAACCCTCCCAGAGAGATCATGGGGTTCCGGGACTACCCATTTGCGGCCAAGGAACAAGATGAAGAGAGAGACCCGAGAAGGTTTCAGGGTCACAGAGAGGTGTTGAAGTACTTGAATGACTTCTCCGGCGAGTTTAAGATTTGTGAGATGGTGAGGTTTGACTATTTGAGACTCAGGTGGTGTTCGTGCGTTTGGTGGAGGGTGGCATGTGGATGGTTAAGTCCAAGAGCAAGACAAGTGATGAGGGTTTCGAAGAGATTTATGATGCTGTGGTTGTTTGTTGTGGGCATTATACTCAGCCTCGTGTTGCAGAAATTTCTGCACTACTAGAATTATGCTCATAGACATCACGACAATTACATCGGTGAGAAATACACGCGATGTAAAACAATGTCATTAACATCGATTCCTCAAAAACCGATTTCTATGAATATAACTAACATCGTTTTTTACTGTTGACCGATGTCTATATTTTGAATAAAAAATTTTCAAAAACGCGGAAAAGACTAAGTTAAAAATTTCAATACGCGGGGAACAAAATTTTCGTTTCCACACACTTGGTCAGTTTTCCCACTCTCTCTGGCAGCCCGTTTTCATCCTTACTCACTATCTCTAACAAAACTGAAGACCCATCTCTCCGACTTTTCCTCAAAACCCTAGCCCACTCCTCCTTCCTCTTCCGCTCTATTTTCACGGCCACCAACACCTCCTTCTCCTCCGCTCACTCCCTCTACTATCTCTCCAGCGCCATCGCCTCAGCTGGCAAGCTCGCTCTCTCTCTCTCTCTAAAACCCTCTCCGTCTCTCTCTGGGATTTCAGTCTATGCCACACAACAATTTCTCATGGACACAATGGAGCCTCCCCAGTCGCCAAACCTAGCCCCGGCAAGCCTCCAAGGAGAAAAGCGCCTGCACCTTCAGATCTAACTATACGACCTTGGATTCGAAGCCTTCGCCGGCAGCTAAGTTGAAGAGTCTGTTGCCGCCACAGCCGCCGCCGTCAAATCCTCTCAAACAGAAGCTTGGGAAAGACTGGGTATTCACATTTTTTCAACCTTTCAAGAGAGACAACTCTCAGGCCAAGTGGTCTAGCATTTTCGAACTCGCGCCTGTAACTGATCGCATTTCGTCTCTCGAATCGAATCGGTTTGATTTTGTTCTGGCTAGTTGTTGAGTGGTTGATTTTGCTGTTTGTGTAGGTTGCGGCATCGCGGTCCTGATTGGAGCGGGTTGCATTGCCATGGGGATTGTTACCTTGCTCATTAGCGATTGGTTATTGTGGACCCTGCCTCAGGAGATCAGCCACTCTGCAACAAGGACAAGACCGTCATTATCACGGTACTCTCTTTCACATTTGAATTCTCAAACTTCAATTTTGGATGAAGATTAGTCTGTATTGTATTGGAGAAAAGATGAAATTTATAGTTTGCTTAGCTAGAATTGAGAGATGATCGATGCATTTTCATTACCAAAAGAATTAGAATGGGATATTTAAATTAGCTTGAGTTTCGAACTCTTGACATTGAGTCGTGGATTCTGAGCTCTGTAATTAGTTTGATTCATGGTTATTAGGATGGAAAGTTAGTCCATTACATGTGCTAGTGGCAACTGGTTTTAGATTGACTGAGTAACTTAAATCTGTAACTGTTGATTAACTTTGATGCTAATGTTCTCTTTCCGAGGCTTTTACTAAGATGAGCAGAGTTTAGAGTTTATAATTGGTTTGGCTGATCGATCTATTTATCTGACTACATTGACTTAATCTTCTACTTGATTTTTGGAGCTGTCTTTTAGGTTAATGGTGAGATATATAACCACAAGCAGTTGAGAGAAACATTAAAGGGTCATCAATTCTGAACTGGCAGTGGCTGTGAAGTGATAGCGCATCTTGTAAGTAATCAATGACTTCAGCCATGCTTAAGTGACTTCAGCTATGCAGTCAAACTGGTAGACTGCTGCTTCAGTATTTCTTTACACTGATAAAAGAGTTTGTGGCTTATTTTTATAGTGTTTTTTACCTCCCTCCTTTAAAGCCTTGATCATTCGTATTTAACCTTTGATCATTAGATATGCTGAAGCTTTAATTATCTTGCATATTTAAGCTATTTTATATTTTCTTTGCAGGATCAATTTGGTTTGCTTCAGAAATGAAAGCTATAAGTGATGATTGTGAAAGATTGATATCTTTTCCTCCTGGGCATTTATACTCTAGCAAACAAGGTAAGTTGAGCTGAGCTCTAGTTACTAATAACGATTTGGGTTCATGAATCAACTAACAGCCTCTTAGTCAGCAAAAGTTTAAATATAAATCTTCTAAGATCCGCATATTTATTATGATGTTTTTGCCCATTTGACAGCAATTTAGAAGCAGGGGGAACAAATGCTTCTATTATTTCACTTGAAGAAACAAAAACATGTTAGCAAACTTTATTATACATTTTATACTTGGGGGTTTGGACATGCTTTATAAGGATATATGTATATATATTGATATCACTAGAAAGACTTTGTATCTGTAAGTGTAAATCAGAAAACTCCTGAGTCTGAGTCAGAAGTTTCTTTCTTTTTGTATATTCATTTGGTTAACAAATAACTTTCAAGATGCCTCTTCTTAGTTCACCGTAGCTGAATTTATAAAATTTCAACTTTGTCTGCCTTAAGTACATTTTATTTACAATTTTATGTGTGCAGGACGGCTGAAAAGGTGGTACAATCCACTATGGTTTTTGGAGAAGATACCATCGACTCCTTACGATCCCATTGTTTTACGCGATTAGTTGCAACCATCACGTAAGAAATTAAACACCATTCTTGCAATTTTGTTTTGAGAAATGTGTTGCTCATGAGACTACTATGTAAATCATTCCTTTTGTTTACCAAAACCCTTGTTGTTATATCTGGTTCTTTGTGTGGATCCTTGCATTGAAAGGAAATCCTAAAAAGGATAGGTTGATGCCACTTTTTTCTCTGCTAATATTAGTGTTGGGAGTTATTTAGTTGGTGTGCAACTCTGCTAGTTGGGTGAGACTTTATGAACTTACTGAGACTACTATGTAGATCATTCCTTTTGTTTACCAAAACATTGTTGTTATATTTGGTTCTTTGTGTGGAAACTACATGGTATTCCCATGTAGTTTAAAGGTAGTCAAACCCCAAAACTTTTGATTTAGGCATTATAGGATGCCCTTTTAAGAAGTAATTTGCCATGTAGTGAAAAAGCTAGATGGGAATCAAATCAAATGTTTCTCATTTATACGAATGTACACAAACACACTTGTGCACATATCATTTAATATGGTTACTATTGATTTCTAAAGTGATGTGTACTTGATATATTCTGGAAACATATTATAGTTCCATGGGTCAATTCTTATGATGATGACCAGAAAAGTTTCAGTTGGCTTTAAGAATGCCGTCATTCCATGCAGACATCACATGTAATTTACCATAGGACCAATTTTCTGTCCGTAAAGTTTGGCCACTTTCTCTGTGTTTGTAGTGTCTATAAACTGTGTTTCTTAAAATGATTTCTCTAGAGCTGCCTAGGTTGTAAGTGGAAGATAAACTAGGGAAAGAAGAGCCAGGCAGCCTATCGACTCATCCTGTATAGATTACTTGTAGTTTACCACTTTACTAGGCACGTGCATATTAATGTAATCATGATTTCTTACCAGGTACTTCCAGTAATTAATCTAAAGTTCTTGATCACCTTTATATTGTAAAAAGTGTTATCATAAGCATAAGCATCCAAAGATTTGCTTTGAAGGACAGAGACGCCAAGATTAAGTATTGCTTGGGAACTTAGTGTTCCATGATTGGTCTTTCTGATTGATATCTATGCGCAAATGATGTGACGTTGAATCTAATTTGCAGGCCAAAATTCTCATGGAAAAACTTTGGGAGCATACAAATGGTGACTGATGTATTATATTTCCTTTTCAATGAAGATTTGAACCTCCGATCCCACTGTTATTTAGAAAATTTTTTGTACCAGTTCTTTAGCACAACCTTTAAGTAGCACACTGGCACACTATGTTACTTCTTTTCAAATGCAGGCCTTGATGCTAGGATAGGAATGTCTTGTAAGCTCAATGTCTTTTTGTCTTTCCCTTTTCCTTTCCTTTCTTTCCTTCTGTTTTTCTTGTTATAGCTAATTGTTCATTTCATTTTATTTGCAGGTGAAAACAGAAGAACAAATGGGATATAAGTACGGCGAGGCTTGCTTTCGTTTCTGTTTCTAGTATTATGTACCATTTAGACTTAAATTTTTGTTCTATTTCGACATGTTATGCATAGAAATACTTGGGATGTTGTTATGTACTTTGAGCATCAACATTAATCAAAATTTATTTACTTACGATATGTATTCTCATTAGCAATAGTTACAAATCAGTTTATATATAACTATAAAAATGAAGTCATATAAGAATTAATACATCAGTTCAAAAAGAAAAAATTGATGTCCCATTAGCCAGTGGATAACAAAATATTAAGTAAGAAATGATGTAACACAACCCAATGAACATCGACTTATTAAGTAAGAAACGATGTAAAACAACCCAATGGACATTGAGTTATTAACTAAGAAACGATGTAAAACAACACGATGGATATCGACATTGTGTAAGAAACGATGTAAAACAAATCAATGGACATCGATTTATTAAATTAAAAACGATGTCTAGTATAAGTATGAACATCGGTGCCAACCTCAAAAACTGATGTTTAATAGAAAAATTGACATCACTTCATAAAAGGAAACGATGTTTAATAGAATAATGAACATCGGTCGCGTAATACAAAAGAATGTAGATTCAATCTCAAATAGTGTGATATATGGCACGTACCCATAAAGTTATAAACAGCAGGCAAACTTCAAAAACACTGATGTGTAAGAGAATATAACACATCGTTTCTAGAATGAGTAACGATGTTAAAATGAATACTAGTGCTGTTGGACCTATATTTTGTTAACCATTAAATGCATAAATATGAAGGTTTAACATTATCTAAAAACACCATTTTGTGATCATAATAGCAGTTTAACATCGATTCTAGAAGCTAATCCGATGTTTATTGTAGTATGGGACATCGGTTTTTAACCGATGTCTATTTTTTGCCGATCTTTTACATCACCCACTAACACATGTGTACAAATTTTTTTTTACATCGGTTTCTGGCCGATGTATATGAGAAAAATTCTAGTAGTGCTGGTACGAGTCAATATCAATCATATATACAGAGATAGCTAGCTTTACTTATTCTTCTGTCACTATAGTTGTATTGATGGACTCAAGGAAATTGTATGGACTGAATTCTTTTGAGTTTGTAGTATATGTTTGGATTATGTGGCTCGATACAAACTACAAATGTGCAGAGAAAAAGTCTTACATTAAAAAAGAGACAATGGCAAGAAATATATAAGTAATTAGATTACTCCTTAATCGTAACTAGATATTTTGAGTTACAAAATCACACTTGTTGATCGAAGGTGGTTAATTAATTGATACCAATATCGGTATTTTGTCTAAACTAGGAATGGAGCCACAAGAGTATACAACAAAAATAATTTGGTTCTTACATGTTTCTCCTTCTCTTTAATATTGTCAATTACATTCTTTTCAGGTATCACTACATGGAAACGGAGGCAAATTCACAGCCACAACTATCGGACTCCTGAGCCTTTGCGAGATCAGGTCCGTCACACTTCTACCTTCTGTAAAATCTTGTAGCTAGGTTGTGTTCTCATAACTTGCTAATGTGGGAATATATGAGAAACAAAGCAACTTGTATAGTTGTATGAAGCAGGTCATGATAGTTAATATGGTACTGAGGTGGTATTAACGTCATGTTTTCTTCTCTGACCCTCGCTAGAGGGTTTTCTTGGCGGCGGCCTTGTACCTGCGATTGAGCAAGGTTTTTCACCTCTCTCTCGTCTTTTCCTCGGGGTTGATAGCGGGCTTGCTCGGCGTTTCCTTGTGTTCATAAACTGTGGTCTCTTGCTTTTGACTGTGAGCGGGGCTGGAGTTCGGGAGTCCGGTTTGGAGTTGAATTTGCATATCAGTGATCCTCTGGTTGAGAGGATCAGAGAAGTTTTGATGCTTGGGGCACCTTGGTCGAAGGCGTCTGGGGCTGGTTGGCAATCGGTGATTGGTGACAGGGACTGGCAGGATCCGGTTCGTGCTTCTCCATTGGACAGAAGCTGTGATGAATCAGGGCACTGGTCGTGGAATTCTCCCTCCAGAGGCGTTGACAGGGATGAGGCTGTCATCACTGCTGGCCAGGACAAGGTTCGCCGCGATCTGGTGCAGGGTTTGGTCCTTGTCGGCGGCAGTGGTTTCCATGGGAGCAGTAGCTTCCGAGAGGGTGGCGGCAGCGGCAGTGCTAGGTTTTGGGCCCATTTGGAGATGGCGGCGGCAACACCAGGGTTGTCTTCTCCTCTAGGGGTTGCGGAAATTGGGCCTTGGATATGGTCCACTTCTGTGGGGCTTTGGGTTCATTGTTGGCCTATGTTTTTATTTTTTAATTTAGTAGTGGGCCTTTCTCTCTTTGTCCACAAAGAGGGTGGGTCTGTATTTTTCTTGGCTTGAGCGGGAAAGAATGCGGAGAAAGATTGGGGCTCTGTTGTCTTTTTTATTTTTCTTCAGAGCTCTAATTTTTCTTTGTCTGAGCTTAATACTAAAAGGTGGGTGTGCTAGGGGTGTGCTGAGTAGTACGCTTGTGTGAGGGGTGTGCTAGTGTAGTGTGCTCTATGTAATGGCTTCTTCTGACGGCCCTATGGGCAAGTCATTATTGTACTGCTTGCTGAACTTTATAAAAGTGTGACATTTTCAACTCAAAAAAAATGATAGTTAATATGGTAGGACTACTTTTTGATAAAGTAATCTGGCAATGGATGAAGTGGCTCAAACCCTTATAAATCTATAGACAATGTCTCATTTTTCCTATGTGGGATGTATATATATTCTCAACACGCCCATACATGTGTGTTCACATCCAAAACCAATTGGCAATGGATGGAGTGGCCAAAACCCTTATAAACCCATAGGTAATGTCTCATTTTTCCTATGTGGGATGTATATATATTCTCAACACGCCCCCACATGTGTGGTGAATTTTCAAGCCATACATGTGGACAACTTTAGGTGACGTGCAGCTCGTGTGGCCGTGAGGCATGCACACGTGGGTAACCCGCTCTGATATCATGATAAAGTAATCTGGGGTTCACATCCAAAACTAATTGACAATGGATGGAGTGGCTCAAACCCTTATAAACCCATAGGCAATGTCCCATTTTTCCCATGTGGCATATATATATATATATATATATATATATTCTCAACACTCTTAACTGTTTTTCTCAACAACAAAAAAAAAAGTACTACTTTAATTGTTTTTTTTTTTTTGGTATTCTTTGGTGGACGTTAACTTCGATTATTCGGTGCCTGCTTTGCATAGGTTGTAATTACGATAGGGAGCTCCTATAGTGCTGTTGATATAATTTAGAACATAGCTGGAGTTGCCAAAGAGGTCCATATTTCATCCAGATCTATTGCTCCCGAAACCACTGAGAATAAGCCTGACTTTCAAACCATGTGGCTTAACGCTATGGTAATATAATACCCATAATAAGAATCAAATTTGGTGACTGTGTGAGAAGTTTGGGACTAATGATATAATCTAAACGGGCGCAGATTGATAGTGGCTATGATAACATGTGGCTTCACTCTGAGGTAAGACAACTCACCAAATCAAGAATTTCGGCTACTATGATGAGAAGTCGTTAACTTATGATATAATCGAACCTATGTGCAGATATAAAGTGTCCATGAAGATGGTAGTGTTGTTTTCACAGATGGGAGTGTTGTTGATCGTTGCTGACACCATTTTTCACTGCACAGGGTATACTTGCTTTGTGTACATACATAGTATCTGCCGGCCATAATCAGCACTCATACTAGATCACCTCACTTTGTCGAATTGGCCTTGACGGTGTGACCCCCCGGAACACAGCAGGCCAACCTTCACCGATAAACCAGTTCTAGGCCGAAACATGCCTTGACGCACCGCCACGCGCCACCCAAAGTCATTCCTGCATAAAGGACCAAAAGTCATCTGACTGAAGCATATCAGTCCCATATCGAAAACAAAACTGAGGTAACTCACTATTCCACCTATAAAAGGTCCACGTCTCTCTCTTCATTCATTACGCATTTAATAGCTACCAATCGCTACTCTATCAATATAAATACATTGCCTGACTTTAGCATCGGACCTTCTTGACGTCGTTGTATTTCTCTTGACAGATAGTGGGACTTTGCGAATTCACAACATATCGGAAGATTGGATCCTTGTCCATGTTATCGGAAGCCGACACCTTGTGGTTGTATTATGAGCATTAACACTTTGTAATGTGAAGTACTGCAACAAAAATTAGAGCAAATAATAATCTAAAGTTTTTAATTTTCCTTTCAAGGTACAAATTAGGGCTGTCAATGGGTCGTGTCGGGTTAAGGTATTTGTCGTGTCGCAAGATATAAACTCAAACCCAACCCATTTAATAATCGTGTCAAAAATTTAAACCCAAACCCAACCTATTTATTAAATGGGTTACCCGTTTCCAACACGCTTAACCCATTTAATAAATAGGTCGTGTCTTGTTAGACAAAATGACTCATTTAAGCGTTAACAATGAGACCCATTTAACTAAAAAAATACATAAATTGATTAAATTCACTAAAAACTCCACAAGACAAAAAATATAACTAATTATAAATAATTCATAAATAATTAAATCCAATAATTAAAAAGCGAAATATTTCAAATTGTCTAATCCTATGATCAAACACTTCGAACATCTAAAATTTCAAGAAGAAACATAGTACAATAGGGTTATACGGGTTCACTTCGTGTTGGCGGGTTGACCCGTGGCCGACCCATTTATTATTTAGGTCATGGCGGGTTGACCCACCACCGACCCGCTTTTTAATCGTGCGGGTTCAACCCGCTTTATTTCGTGCGGGTTTCGAGTCGTGTCAGAATTGACAGCCCTAGTACAAATATCATTTCCCTTTTCTTGAAACCAATGGCATTGTAACCATGGATGGGGATGACAACCGTGTCGAGCCACTGTTCAAGCATGTCTTCCTTGGCACCATAGCTTTCTTTTGTCGGGGTACCATGGAGGATGTGTTTCTGTTCTTTGAATTGCATGCCGCATTTTAGTTGTATCTTTATTCTTTTTCATATGGGTTGATGCAATAATACTTACATTTCATGGCCATTGTAACAGATCGTTCGTTTCCCCAGTTTTGAACTTCAAAGCAACTGGATAGCAGGAGTTTTGTCGAATCGAATTGCGCTTAAAGAGGAGATGATGGAAGACTTTTGGCAAACCTAAACGACACATTCATGACATTTTTAATTATCGGGCAAGTTCGGCTTTGTCCCCTATCAATATATGTTTTAGTCCCATTGATATCTCTTTACTTGGCATGATTTCCAGAGTAAATATTTGGAGTGTTATTTTTGCAGGATGAACATGCTAATTGGCTTGCAGCACAATGTGGGTGTCTAGTCTCAGAAGAATGGAGAGAACAAATATTTTTGACAGTAGCAAAGAACTGGTTAGTTCGACCCAAGACATATCAAGATGAATGGGATGATAACCATTTAGTACTGCAAGCTTATGATAGCTTCAGGAATGGAGTTTAAGTTATTAGAAGTAATGTGAAATGTTGCCCTTGCCGGATGAATTTCAATTATGATCAAAATGATCACCTTGTTTCTTGTTGAAAGTTCATCCACTTATCTATATCTTTCATGTGTTGTTGTCCCTTTGGGGGTTAGGAAATGAATGTTTCCCTAAAAAGAGTTTTGTAAATTGTAATTCAATGAACATCTTGGAATTATCAAAATTCATGTAATATAGTGATACCTGTTTTAGGAATCGATATTTGAGAGAAAATTGCTGTGTATTCTCATTGATAATAGGGGCCTCTTTATATAGAGGATTACGATGCATAGAATCTGAATTGTACAAGGAAAGGTAATCATACAATGAATAAATATCTCTAAGATATTCTCCAAGATTATCTCTAATTAAAACCCTATTACCACTAGGTCAAGTCACCTTGAGTTTGGGCTAGACACACTTCGGATTTACTTGAACACTCCCCCTTGTGTCGCCCAAACGTGGTGCTTCTCTCGTTGCCTCACCAAAAACCTTGCCGCGTAACAAAAACCTAGTGGGACAAAAATAACCTTGGTCGAAGGAGAAAAAGAGCACAACACACCCTTCACGTTTCGAGATCAACATGTGGACATCTCCCCCTGATGACTACGATCATGGGAGTTCAGATAACTTCCGCAAACCAATGCTTGCAACATGTTTCTCGAACGTGGATTTGGGCAATGACGTAGTGAACAAGTCTGCCATATTGTCCTCAGATCGAACTTGGTTCACTTTGATCTTAAGGAGCTTCTGTTGTTGTTGATTGTAGAAGAACTTAGGCGATATGTGCTTGGTGTACGTTGTCGCCTTTGATGTAGCCTTGCTTCATTTGCTCAATGCAAGCAGCATTATCCATATAAATGCTAGTAGGCTCATCTGTGGTGGATTCTAAACCACAATTACTTCGAACATGCGTAACTATAGATCTAAGCCATATACATTCACGAACTGCTTCGTGAAGAGCAATAATCTCTGCATGGTTCGAAGAAGTAGCGACTAAGGTCTGTTTAGTAGACCTCCAAGATATCGCAGTCTTACCCATGGTGAATACATAACCATTTTGGGAACGACCTTTATGCGGATCAGAGAGATACACAGCATCAGCAAAACCTTCCAAAACACTTATGTCGTTTTGGAATGGGGAGAGAGAACACAGACCACTGTTGGTGGCGTTCTTGACATATGATGGGTCCGAATCCATCGTCTCTCTATAGGGATAGAACAAGCCCATATCGATCGTACCACTTAGGTATCGAAAGATTTCTTTAACACCAGTTCAATGGAGTCGTGTTGGCACATAGCTATATCTAGCTAACAAGTTCAGGACAAATGAGATGTCTGGTCTTGTGCATTGTGCTAAGTAAAATAATGCGCCTATTGCACTTACGTAGGGCACTTCTGCCTCTAGCACATCTTCGTCGTCTTCTTTTGGACGGAATGGATTCTTCTTTGGATCAAGACTACGAACGACCATTAGGGTGCTTGAAGGCTTAACTTTGTCAGTATTGAAACGCCTAAGCATCTTTTGGGTATAAGCTGATTGATGAATCAGGATACCATCTTCACGGTGCTCAAGTTCCAAACTGAGGCAAAACCGTGTTTTCCCAAGATCTTTCATCTCAAACTCGGATTTCAAGTGTTCAGCAGTTTCCCTCAACTCTTTAAGGGTGCCAATTATGTTCATGTCATCGACATAAACCGCTACTATTGCAAATCCGGAACTTGTTCTTTTTATGAACACACATGGGCATAGTTCATTGTTGACATATCCCTTCCCAATCAAGTAGTCACTTAGACGGTTATACCACATCCGTTCGGATTGTTTCAATCCATATAGTGAGCGTTTCAATCTTATTGCAAATGAGCTCCGTGGTTTAGAGCCACTTGATTTGGGTAACTGAAGTCCATTTGGGACCTTCATGTATATCTCTGTATCTAGATCCCTATATAGATACGCAGTAACCACATCCATAAGCTGCATATTCAGTTTTTCGGAAACTACCAAACTGACAAGGTAACGGAACGTGATAACGTTCATTACGGGAGAGTAGGTTTCCTCATAGTCGATTCTAGGGCGTTGTGAGAAGCCTTGGGCCACAAGGCGAGCATTGTACCTTACAATTTCGTTTCTCTTATTACGCTTTCTAACGAATACCCATTTATGACCAATTGGTTTGGTGCTGGGCGGTATTGGCATAACTGGCCCGAATACCTTTCTCTTCGTTAGAGAATCAAGTTCTGCCTGGATCGCATCTTTCCATTTTGACCAATCAGCTCTACGTTGACTTTTATCAACGGAGCGTGGTTCGATGTCATCGGTCTCAATAATCTCACGCGCTACTGAATATGCGGATACATGATCAATGATGATGAAGTTTCTTTCCCACGTCCCATGTACACTAGTGTAATTCACAGAGATCTCTACGTTCTCAGGGATAGGTTCTGACATTGAGGCGTCCCCCAAAGATGTCTCTTGGACATAACCATAATCCGGAACATTCTCATGGAACGGATTTTGAGTATCGATGATCAAAGGATTTGTTTGTGCTTCATTCGCTCTCTTTCTAGGGCGAGTATCCTTCGAACCAATTGGTCTACCGCGCTTCCTTGCTAGACCTGCGGCCATAGATGCCTCATCACTGCCATTCTGGGCAGAGGCGCCATCTCCTGGTGTCACGGGAGTGGCGTTAGGTCCAGTATTTGGTATGTCAATCCTTGCAGGCATGTTTGCAGCATGTATATGTGATCTCATCACTGTAGCAACATCAGAAAATGCATCAGGCAGAGTGTCTGCTACGTTCTGGAGCTCGATTATTCTTCGCACTTCAAGTTCGGACTGTGCGGTACGGGGATCGAGATGAGACATAGTGGGGACAGACCACGACAATTCCTGTCATTCCTGTTGAACATCTGTGTTCTTATCTCCCCCTAACGACTGGAAGACTGTCTCATCAAAGTGATAATCCACAAATCTAGCGGTAAAGAGATCGCCTGTCAAGGGTTCAAGGTAGCGGACGATAGTCGGAGATTCATAACCTACATAGATGCCCATTCGTCTCTGTGGACCCAGTACTCCGTGGCGGCGTAATAGGCACATAAATGGCACACCCAAAAATGCGTAAGTGCGAGATATCAGGCTCGTACCTAGTTACTAGCTGTAACGCAGAATAAGGTTAGGTGACAGTGGGTCGTAGACGAATTAGCGTGGCTGTGTGCAATATTGCATATCCCCAAGCGGAAACAGGGAGATAGGTGTGCATAACCAATGTCTGTGCTATCATTTGTAGTCGTTTGATAGTGGCTTTCGCGAGACCATTTTGGGTATGAACATGGGGAACTGGATGCTCTACATCAATCTCCAGTGACATGCAATAGTCATCGAACGTTTTCGATGTAAACTCCCCAACATTATCAAGTCGAATTGACTTAATTGGGTGGTCTGGGTAGTGAGCCCGTAGACGGATAATCTGGGCTAGGAGTTTAGCATAAGCAACATTTCGGGTGAACAACAACGCGACATGTGACCAGCGTGTCGACGCATCAACCAATACCATAAAGTATTTAAAAGGTTCGCATGATGGTTGGATTGGTCCATAGATATCCCCTTGGATTCTCTGTAAGAACGGAATGAGTATTTTGGGATCCTTTGCGTAGGACGGTCTCGGTTCTAGTTTCCTTAAGGAACAAGTTTTGCAAAATGAGCGAGGGGCCTTATAAGCAACCAATGAGGATTTTGGTTGGGCCTAAGAGTCTGAATTGCTATTAGAAGCAAAATTTGTGACTACATCACCCATCATGGTGTTGGAACCATGGGAAGTGGCACCTATGGCGCCATCGCCATGGGTGACGCCCTTTTTGGCATTGTCAAGGGGGACAAGGGCGGCCCTTGGCCTGCGGTGGACTGCGGCAGCCCCAGAGGTGGCTATGGCGGCGGTCACACTAAGTCTGGGAATTAATATTTGATTCTTGCTTCTTTTCACTCGAAAGAATGGATGTCCGTGTGAAGTTTTTAGTATATAGATCATCATGTCACGACTAGGATGTCCTAGTCGGTCATGCCAAAGCCAAAATGTGTCTGAATCCAAGAGATCTTCTCTTATGACGTTATTGGATTCAATAGGTTGAATGGTAGTGACATAAAGTCCACTAGATTGACACATAAGCTTTTCTAAGATGCGCTTTCGTCCGCAATCATTAGAGGTAATGCAAAGGAACTCTTTTCTGTTCTCAGTATGCATTTCCGCATGGAATCCGTTGGCTCAGATATCTTTAAAGCTCAATAAGGTTCGATTTGCCTTAGGAGCGTAGAGAGCTTCTGCGACATTAATCAAGGTGCCATTTGGCAAAAGGAATTGGGCCATTCCATGTCCTTGAACTAATTCTGATGGCCCAGCCATCGTAGTCACAGAGGAATATGTAGGCAACATCTCCAAGAATAATTGCCTATGGCGGAGAATAGTGTGCGTAGTCGCACTATCCGCAAGACATTGCAGTTCTCCAGAATCCATTCCTAAAAGAGAAAGCTCATAATTAAAAAGAGGAGTCATAAAGAAAAGAACTCAATTTTTATTAATAAGCCAACGAAATTACATCATTGTCTCTTTTACTAGAGAAAATCTAATCCAAAAACTAGCTAATGCAAAACAATGGTAGTCGTCTAACTTCTTTCGGTAGCTCCAAAGAAAATGTGACCAGGTGAGTAGAGAGATGTCGATGGAGCAAGGCTCGCTTAAGTACCACTTATATCAAAACCTTCCTAGACATCACACTTACTTTGGGTGAGCCTACTTTGAAGAAAAACTACACCATTGACATTTACTACAAAAATAATATGGCAATTGCCTACATCTCTTGGAAAATAAAAAGGCTTAATCAAAATCGCCAGTTTCTGGATCTTGACCCTTGAAGTCTTCCACCCTTAGATCGAGATCGCCATCTTGATCTTCTTGTTCCATGTAATGTGCCTCCCTTGCTTCACGATACATCTTGTATGCGTTTGCAACATTCTGGGATGCCTTACACTTCATTGCCCAATGTCCGGGTAGTCCACACCTAAGACAAGCATCATTATGGTCAGGTTCCCTTGATTGAGGCGCTTTAGAAGCGCTTTGGTGACGGCTTCTATCTTTGGTGGCATCACCACCATAGCCAGAGGCTTGGCCTCTCTCTCTCTTCACACGTTTACCTCCACAGTTCCGTGCACGCCTATCTTGGCAGTTTCCTTCCTCTTTAGGGCAAGAATATGGACCAGAACGTCCAGAATTATCCATTTCTTTAGGGTTTCGCTCCTTGCACGACTATAATTAGACTCCGGAATTGGCTTGGCTCCCACGGGTCTAGAATTATAGTTCTTCACAAGTATGTTGTCGTGCTTTTCAGCTACGTTCATGGCACCAATAAGCTCATGAAATCTTGTGATGCGTCATGCATTGACATTAATCCAATAGTTCTTGGCTACCATCAATGCAGAGACGGGGAAGGTAGAGAGAGTCTTCTCGATCAACATCGTATCAGTGATTTTCTGCCCACAGAATTTCATCAAAGACTTGATACGAAGTGCTTCCGAATTGTAGTCAAGTACAGACTTGAAATCACAGACGCGGAGGCTATGCCATCTCACTTCTAAGTCTGGAAGCAGGGAGTCACGAATGTTGCTAAAACGCTGCTCGAGTTCTACCCATAGTTTTCTTGGGTCTTCCTCATTGAGGTACTCATTCTGGAGCGCGTCATTCATGTGCCTTGTCATGAGAATGATGGCTTTAGCTTCATTCGCCTCTCTCGTAGCTCTATTTGCTTCAAAAGTAGCAGCTTGTTGAGGAGTAAGCACGTCCTGACTTGGCTCTTGGATCGTACTTAGGATCCCATCAGCCTTAAGATGCTGGCGCACATCACGGACCCACTTGTGGTATCCTGCACCTGTTGTCTCTAGTAGAGCGAAGCTCAACCTTTTCAGGTTTCTCATCCTGAAAAATAACAAGAAATTATGGTTAGTTTAGGAGCGAAAAAGACTACCATGAAAACAATAAAAATTTCTGAGGGTAGTCGCTTCCAAGAAATTCAATTCCAAGAGGGGTTGGATTAGATCGAAGCAATGATGTTTGTGGTCGATCGTTTTATCTCAACAAACTCTGAGTTTGGAGGACTCTACAAGCTCCAAGCTTGGAGTGTGCACGAACCCCCACAGTTTGGCTTAATTTGGTCTCCCCTATGATGAAGAAAAGGGGGTAGAAGAAGGGAGGTTGCAAGTCCCCGATAAAAAGAAGAGAAATTGAATTAAAAACTCTAAAAAAAATGGGAACTTTTAGAAAAAAATACCTCGAAATAGGTCACCGGAAAATTTGGTCGAAAAAGTCGCCGGAAAAGTTGGTCGGAGCTAACGTGGCACCGGTACTGACATGGCAAGTTGACTGGATGCTGACTGTATGCTGATGTGGGAGGTCTCTGGGCTTACGTCAGTGCGCTGAGAGGTTGGGCTTCAGGCTTGTTTCTTTCTTCTGGGCCGAGCTGTCTTCTTCTGCTACTGGGTTGAGCTGGTCTCCTTCTGCTACTAGGCTGAGCTGGTCTCCTTCTGCTTCTGGGCCGAACTGCTTCCATTTCTTCTGGGCTGGGCTACACAGGGCTTGAGGCAGGGGTTGGAAAAGTAGGCGGTGGTTCAAAGGTGCAGCAGGTTTTGGTGGCCGGTCTGGGTATGTTTTGGCCGGTTCTGGGAATAATTTTTCCGGTTCCTGGGATTTGGGATCAAGACTCTTTTGATGGTGCAGTATGGCGGTCGGAGGCGGAGGGAAAGGCTTTGAACCAGGCGGGGGAACTTCTGTCACTTTCGGAGGCCGGTTCGGTGTTTTTCCGGCTGGTTCTAGGGGTGGCGCCGCCGGTTCTGGACTCTTGGAGTTGAGAGCTTCAAGGTGGGCGGCGGAGGTTGATGGGATATGAAGGCTACAAATTTAGGGTTTCAGGGTTAGGGCTTCGTGCTGATAACGTGTTTTAGGGAATCGATATTTGAGAGAAAATTGCTGTGTATTCTCATTGATAATTGGGGTCTCTTTATATAAAGGATTACAATGCATAGAATCTTAATTGTACAAGGAAAGGTAATCATACAATGAATGAATATCTCTAAGATATTCTCCGAGATTATCTCTAATTAAAACCCTATTACCGCTAGGTCAAGTAACCTAGAGTTTGGGCCAGACACACTTCGGATTTACTTGAACAATACCTAAATTTACTTGTCACCCAGTAACATATTGTATTTTTCAAAACCAATATTTGGTGAACAATTAATGAAACAATTATTGTTATTTCATGGTATCTCATTGAAGGATTTGGATTCTCTAAAGTGAATGAATCATGAATTTATGTGAATTTCGTCCAATTTAGACCATCAATAGAACCCAATGCTCCTTATTAAGCTACGTCAAATTTCATTGCTTTTATTTTTGTATTTTAATTTTAGGTGTTTTCATGTTGTTAACAAGTTGCTACCCTTTTTGGGTAGAACGAGGTGGGTTTTATCCCGGTTTGCGCACCTTGAGTGCAGTGTCTGGCCTAGGACGGAAGCGAGTTTCTTGCATCGTCAAATGGTAGCAGCCTCCTAGTGGCAGGATGAAACTAAGTGTCACCGACATTAGTTTTCGGTGGCAACATAGTGGGAAAGCTTATTTTATTTGGGTATTATGGCTCCGCGTGAGCATTATCTTTCCGGTATGTCGCCAAAATTGTAAAGCAATTGGAGTAGCCATTCGTGCACTCTTTGCTAATTGGTGCGTGTTAGAATACACAGGATTAGTGGAGGCTCCTGATATTATTTTGGGGTGTTCTCTTCAGACTTATTGTCAAATGGGGTTTAGGCACTATGTCCCCCCCCTTGTATTCTATGGTTTCATTAATGGTTATGGCGTAAGGGCAGCCGTTTTGGCCCTACCTCAAAAAAAAAAAAAAAAAAAAGCTACGTCAAATAATTTTATTTTTCTATTTCAAAATATTATTGTTGTATAACTTTGTTGAGTCCTCGCTGTTAGTTTTCCACTTTTCCTTCTCAGGTTCTTCATTTTGGTCGATTCACCGCCTCGTTCTTCTCCTTTTTTGTTTGTTCTTTTCTTTATTTTTGCAATTGAGTTTAAATGGGAAACCAATGAATACAAACATCTCTAAGAGACAATTTGTAACGTCCCGAACCTAAATTTACCAGTTTACTAGTCATTTGGACAGTAAATGATAATTTGTTTTACTTTTACTCTTTTTCGGTAACTTTAGTGGCCCTAAAAGTCGACTTTTTGTTCGGACCAGAATTTGAGAAAGTTTTCTTCACAGAAGTTGTAGATGATGTTAAACCAAGCGCGTGCATATGTGGTACGTAAAAATCGGAGCTCGTATACGAAAGTTATAAGCGAAAATGTGAACGTTACTGTTTATGGTAACTTTCTATATATATAGAAAGTTACTGTGGTAGATTTCCATTTCCGGAAATCTACCTTCTCTCTCCTCTCCCCCGAACTCTCTTCTTTCCCTTTCGGGTCCTTCTTCCTCCCTTCGATTCCGCGCATTCCGGCCACCAACCGGCGTGCAACCGGCCACCACAAGAGCTCCTCCCTCCCCTCTGCACCCTAGTAGCCTTAGGTTGTGGCGATTTGGCTGAGAAACCTTGAATCGAAGCAAAGTTCCTCATAGGTGCAGTTTGGCTTTTTCCGGCAAATCTTCCATTTCCGGCCGTTTCCGACCACCAAATTGGGACCGTAGGAGCGCCTTGAGCCGGCGAACGTTTCCCCTAAGGCCTCTTGCTCCGATTTGCATCGTGGAGGTCGAATCAACGAAGAACATCCTAGGGTCCGAAGCTTGATTTCTGGGTTTTCTTCATCGGCTTAATCCGAGCTCTTAAAGGTAAAATTGGGACTTGTTGCAGTTGAGAAATTTGTTGGGTTTGTTGTTTTGCAGCTACTGTCAATTTTTGGTGGTCATCGGAGGTGGTGACTGCCGGCGCATGGGTCCCACGCGCCGCCATTGTGGGTGGCGCGTGGAGGCGTGTTGGGCTGTGTTTTAATTCCAGTTTTTAGCCCATTAAATCCTATAAATATTGTAGAGCTTGTATATGAAATTTGGTGAATTTTGGAGAAGCTTGGAATTAATTATGAATTTTGAAGTTTAGGGTTTCGATTATCGAATTACGAGAATCCGGCCGTCGGATATTTCTCGGTTCTGCCTTGGAACCTTTAAATTGACGAATTGGTATTAGTGGTATAATTTGGGTGGCATCCGAGGAGAAGTGTAGATGTAATTATGAGGAATTGATTTTAGGAATCGTATTAATTTGTTGAATAACTATTCACGGAATATAATTGTGTACAGGGCGATGTACCGAGCTATTGCTCGACGAAGGAACTCGTGTGCGTGATCGCCTGAATAATACTGTGAGTGGACTTTTGTTTTTAAAAAATGATGCATGCATTTAATTCTTGAATTAGTGCTCTATTTAATTATCATATTATCTTCTGAGCATAGGATTGTTTAAAATTTTGATTTATCTCGTGGAATTACTTTCATTGACGACTTTCATGAAGTGATTATAAATTATTCCGGTTGTGATTTTCGGATATTAATTTTGTTATGCTCGGATTTGAAATTATGATTTATGTTGTTTTTCAATAAAGTATTTTCCAGGGTATTTTCCAAAATGGAATATTAGTTCATTATTGAACTTCCTTGCTTATTCATTATTGACCCGAGAATATTTTGGCGTGTGGGACACGCCGTTGATTTATTGATCTTTCGTATTTATTTATCGACTTTCGGATTTTGGCATTGGGAATGCCTTGATGATGATTTTAGAATTTGTTTTGTTTCGGTTTACGGGGATTACGATTTATTATTATTTCTCGCCTTTTTGCTATTGATTTGAGATACTCTTGGCGTGTGGGACACGTCGTTGGAAATTCATTTGCGAGAGTTGGGGAAGCCTTATGTATTTATGGATTTACTGGATTTTCGGTTATGTTTCCCTGTGCCATACTGAGGGGTGATTTTATCATGCTAGCATTGATTTTTCGGCCTTTGTGGCGCGGTGATGGGATCACTGTAGCCCTCCGCCTTTGTGGCGCAGGTTACTGTCTCTGTGACAGTAATTCTGTAGCCCGGTATCCTATCGCTACACTTAGTGGCGTAAGGGTATATTACGGGAGTAATGGGAGTACTTTAGCCTAGGAGGCTATCACCCGAGCCTGGGAGGCTCATTCGTATGGCTATCATCTTCCCCTACTTATACTATTTTTGACTAGCGGGGACTAGTCTGAGTTTTCTTAACCAGCGGGGCTGGACTTATATTTTCGAGTATTGAAATTTCAATCTTTTACTCTGTTGTTGTGGCTAGCGGGGCTAGTCGGTTTTCTGGAGTTCAACGTTTTTCGGATTATTTTCTTAAGTGTTTTATAAATGTTGCATGCATCCGGATTTTATATATATCGAAAAATGTGGGAAAGTATGAAGTTTTATTTTGTTTTATTCATATTAAATTATTTATTTTTGTCCACTCACGCTAACGGGTTTTTCAATTACTTTCCCATGGGCCCTTCGGTTTCAAATGCCCAGTTTGCAGGCGAAATTAGTTGAGGTCGGGCGTACATTGGAGTTGAGGCATAGACAACAGCGTGGCTTCCGCGTTTTTATTTGATTTAGGTTTTTCTTGATCACCCTTGCTATTAGATTTGCTCTGATTACCTGAGGAAATTAATGTTATTTAAGTTGTGTTTTGTGTCATATGATTTTGGTTGATGTTGTTTGGGGGAGCAGGGTGGCTCCAGGAGAATAAGGATGGGTGATTTAGAAGTGTAAATTTTCTTTCTACAGGTTTTGGGTTGTCCACTTTAGGGGAAGTTCTGCCAAATTTTTGGCAAAATTTCTTCTAAGGTGGGCCCCGCATGTCCACTTCGGATTTCAGGGTGAAATCCGGGGCAGGTCCTGTCACAATTTGATAGAATCGACGACATCGACCCCTTCCTGGCTTTCTCTGTAGTTCAGTTCATCAATTAGAATTTCGATTTTTTTAAGTCTACTTGAAGAGTTTGATTGAGCTACAGAAATTACGGGGAAGGGAAGTAAAGGGAAAGTGGTGGATGTGATGATAGTACTCTGTACTACTCCATCTTTAAATCCATGATTTTCAGTATAATTGGAACATATTAGGGATTGAAGAACCCTCTTTAACGAATTTCGGAGATTCGATGTCTCCCCTCAGTTTAGAACTTTGGATGAAAACTTAAACGAATTTGGTATTAAAATTCAAGTGGGATAAAAATCCCCCATTCCCCATATGCATATATCATTAGGACCATCAGAAGCCCAATAAATACAGGTCAAGGAAGAACCCATTAAAATCCAAACTTGTAAAAGAAAATCATTGATTTCATGAAAGAACTGGTTATGAAGTTGGGAATAGAATAGACTCAATAGATAGGACAGGGAGGAAGAGAATGTTAACGGCGAATTGGGCTTCATTAGTGACTAAAAATGCAATAAGTTATGCTAGATGATGTGGCTGCTCCCAAAACCATTGGATCATAGTGATGGTCCAAATTATATGAAATTCACCTAACTGTATGGTTTGTCACTGCAGAGAAGTTGAATCCACATTCCTCATTGAAAGTCACGAATACAATATTTATAAAACGGAAAATTTGTGCGAGGTAGAATTTCATGAAGTAATAATCATGTTGAAAGTGGGTGGTGCAAACGGAGGTACATGACTCCATTTGTGAATGGCACTAGACAAGGGAGAGAGTATTCAGTGAACAGACGTGCATTTACACCAACAAAATGACGGCTGGATAACATCAATTAAGTACATTTTTGTTATTAAAAAAGATGCTCCCTATAAATATCAACCGCTGAGATCTGTTGGTTCACTTGTACCATCGGTGCATAGAACAATTTTCAGACAATGTGGTGACAAAAGAGGTTAGGTTTAGAGGGAGGGAGTAATCAAAGTCAATTTAGTATTCCGAGAGAGAAAGATTGTTGTTTACCATGTTGAACTACACTTACGAGCATTACTTCGTTTCTCGATTGCAACATAGCCCATTCGTAGCGGGCTTGGGCCGGGCCTTACTACAAGCTGCCTTGTTGGGTGAAACTGATAGTCTCGCCTCAGACTTCCTTCACTTGACATTGGGCGTCCACGCTCCTTTGTTGTGTGAAACTGATAGCCTCGTCTCGGGCTTTCTTCACATGATGTTGGGCGTCCACACTCCTTTGTTTGTTGAAACTGATAGTCTCACCTCGGACTTCCTTCACCTGATGTTGGCCTCTGTGCTCCTTTGTTGGGTGAAACTGATAGCCTCGCCTCAGACTTCATTCACCTGATGTTGGGCCTCTAAGTTGCCTTGTTGGGTGAAACTGATAATCTCGCCTCAGACTTCCTTCACCTGACGTTGGACGTCCACACTTCTTTGTTGGGTGAAACTAATAGCCTCGCCTCGGGCTTCCTTCACACGATGTTGGGCGTCCACACTCCTTTGTTGGTTGAAACTAATAGTCTCGCCTCAGACTTCCATCACCCTGATGTTGGGCCTCCATGCTCCTTTGTTGGGTGAAACTGATAGCCTCGCCTCATACTTCTTTCACTTGATGTTGGGCCTCCAAGCTGCCTCATTGGATGAAACTGATAGTCTCACTTCGGACTTCCTTCACCTGATGTTGGGCCTCCACGCTCCTTTGTTGGTTGAAACTGATAGTCTCGCCTCGGACTTCCTTCATATGATGTTGGGCATCCACGCCCCTTTGTTGGGTGAAACTGATAGTCTCGCCTCGGACTTCCTTCACCTTATGTTAGGCCTCCACACTCCTTTGTTAGGTGAAACTAATAGCCTCACCTCGAGCTTTCTTCACATGGTGTTGGGAGTCCATGCTCCTTTGTTGGGTGAAACTGATAGTTTTGTCTCGGACTTCCTTCACCTGATGTTGGGCCTCCACGCTCCTTTTTTGGGTGAAACAGATAGCCTCGCCTAGGGCTTCCTTCACCTGATGTTGTGCGTCCACTGCCTCTAGTTGAAGAGCTTCATGGCATAGATATTTTGGCATAGTGTTGGGAGAGAAGAGAAAGCTGACGTCTTCTCGTCAGCCTTGTGACGGCTAGGTATTTATAGGAGAAAGTTGGTTGAGATGGAAAGAGAAAAGTATGGGTTCTTCCCTAAAATCGGGGTGTCAGCCCATGATTCCTGCTTATTGACACTCCAAGGGATGGGTTTGACAGATTCTATGACACGTGTCACCACCATGTGATCTGATTTGGTTGGTGAAGGGTCAAGAGACAGGTGTCGCTTATCAACGCTTTCCTTTTCCTTGAATTACTCTTAGGCCATGCCTTATGTCAGAACTTGACACTTGGCATGGTTGGTGAGATTTTGCCTTGATTGGTGCTCCATGTCTCTTCATGACGATTGCATGTGCGTGACCTTGGAGGTTGAGGCTTTAGCCTTGGAGCTCGTGGTCACGATCCTTAGAGGTCGAGGCTTCTAAGCTTGGGGGTCGAACTCTTGGTCTTGGGGGTTGAGACTCTTGATTCCTTTAAACTATGCTTTTCTAGTAGTGAGGTCTTGATATGCTTTTGCCTTGCCATCCAAGGTGGTGAGTCAATCACATGGTGACCGTCCAAGACTTAAGAGGTGGAGATCCAAGGTTGAAGACTTGGAGTACCAAAGTGAGGCATCTCACTAGTCATGGTTATTTCCATCTTAGGATTATTTTTTCTTTGTCGATGAAAGGTTTAAGTGCGTTGAAAGGTCAGAGTCTTACATGGAATCTTTGACATTTCAACGCGTCCTACGTGAAATGAGTTGAAAAGTCAAAAGTATTTGTCGAACCAAATTATGACATCAACAAGGTATAAATAGGAGTAAGATCGAGGGTAACTTATTTTCTATTGATGAGCAAAAGGTGGTTGAGGTACTCATGCATTTTGTTAAACCCGAGCTCCAATTTTCCTTATCCGAAGGTTACTTGTTGCATGGTTACTAGCTATATACCATGTATATATACTAAAACTCACCAAAGGAACAAAAACTATATTACATGCTAATTTTTTTTAAATTTTTTTATTTATTTGAGCAACAAGTACTTGTTTTGCATGCTGAATTTTGCCAAGAACTTCAATGTCAATATTTCTCAATTTGAAATTTTCTTAATATATAAGAATTGGACATGACTGTATACCGTTATCGTTTTTGATAGTAAAATATTTACAATATATTTGTTACTGAGGAAAATTTACAGGTTATATGCATGCAAACTCTGTTACTAAATTACAGAACTAATTAATTAGCCACAAATCTTAGCCATTTATGAGAAACGTTAAATCTTAAAGATGAAAGTTATATGTAATAGATCCAATTAATTGTACTGTTTGATAATTGATCTTACTCCAGACATTCATGCCTAACTAAACACAAATTTTAGCAATATGACCTATAGAGGGAGTTAGATCTGAAACTTCTTGTATTAGTATGTGGTAGAGAAAGATAACTTCATGTGAGCTTAAATGAAGTTTGGTAGATATGTACCGGATTATATAATGCCCAGTTTTAGTTATTTCTTATTACTTGGTACTTAGGCATCTCCGACTGATCGAGCTAGCTAATTAGTGTTCTTAATGAGGATTCAGCATTAGGTGTATCATGTATGCTCTCTAATTTTAAAAGAACTACAGTTCACTAAACCAATACATAAAAAATAGAAGTCTACGTGTGTGTGTGTGTGTGTGTATATATATATATATATATATAGTCCGGCTACACTAAGGATGTCCTTACCTAGCCTTAGGTACGGATTTCCGGTTTTCACCCACTTTCCGATCACATTTTCACATCTTAACCGTTCAGTTTTTAGGTCATAATTTATAGATCACCTCTGCAAATTTTCAGCCAATTTGGTGATCGTTAAGGCATCAAAAACTGCAATTTACCATTATAAATACGAACGGTTCCGGTAAAACAGATTCGGTCCGTTCGTGTAAATTGCAGTTTTGGACGCCTTAACGATCACCAATTTGGCTGAAATTTTGCAGAGGTGATCTATACATTATGACCTAAAAACTGAACGGTTAAGATGTGAAAATATGATCGAAAAGTGGGTGAAAACACCAAATCCGTACCTCAACTTAGGGCTGGGCGTTTAAACCCGAAAACCCGCAAATCCGGACCGGCCTGTGAAAGCCCGACCCGTTCGGACCGGGCCCTATTTTTTTATTCACCAAAACGGTTCGGGCCGGGCCTTGACATTCAAATTTGAAAAAGCCCGTCAAGCCCGTATTAGGTAAAAGAGAGACACGTGTCAGTGTTTTATTGGTCAATATAAGGCCACAAAATATTGTCATAGGATCAGGTATACTGAATTATATTCCCTACTGACCTAAACCTAAAGTGAACTAAATGTCTCGCACTCTCGCCTCATTCTTCCCCCAAAGTCCCAAACGGCCAAACCCGATCTGAGAGACTGAGAGAGAGGCCGCCATCTCAAAGGCGATCTGAACCGAACCCAGGCGCCTCCTCCGGCCGCTTCCGCCATGTCCGCCAACACCAAGCCCTCTCTCTCTCTTCACTTCCTTTTTAGCCTTCAATTCATCGATTTAACCCAAACTCGATCTGAGAGAGACCTTCTCCTTCACAAAGCCGATCTGTACCGAGCCCAGGCGCTCCTCCTCCGGCCGCTTCCGCCATCTCCGCCATCTCCAAGACCTCTCTCTCTTTGTCTCTTCACTTCAGTCTTAGCCTAATTCATCAAACTCGATCTGAACCTTCATTGAAAATACTCGATCTGAAGTTCCCAAACTAGTTCTGAACCTTCAGTTACATACTCGATCTGAACCTTCAGCTAGCTTACTCGATCTGGGCAGGTTAGTTTCTCTTTGCTCAGTTTCTCTTAGTTTCTCTTTGCATTCCAAGATTAAGTATTTTGACACAATCATTTCTTGCAGGACTGGAGTCTTCCACCCGATCTCCGACTCTAACCAATCCGCCGCTTCTGAGCTCTTCACCCATGGATCCTTCAACAGGTGAATTTAAGCCCTAATTGAACCCTGAAATTGATTTCCTGTTGGTTTCTGCGATAAATGAGAAGATATGAATATTCTCATTCATGATTCATTTCAACTAAATGTGACTGAGAATTCTCTCATTCATGATTCATTTCAACTAAATGTGACTGAGAATTCTAAGATTTGAAGTTTTCAATTTCAGTGTTCACTTTGGTTAATTTGTGCAAAAAATTAGAGTAATTTGGCTATTTAGTCTCTGTCGAACTGCTTAGTGATTTTGGTGTTGGTTAATTTACTTCATGCTTGATTGATTGATAATGTGTAGTTACTGTAGTCAGTGCTTTTTTGGGTGTGGAACTAATATGGACGACATGTAATTGTTTGATTTGGTTGAATATCACAGTTTAGAAGAGGCGTATGAAGCCCTGAGATCATTTGAGGTTCTCGGGATTGATAAGCCTGATATACGTGCCGCTACTTGTAAGTCTGTTGTGGAACTTTGTTTTACTAAAGTATAATCTGGTCTCAGCTTAGCCTATAAAGTATAAACTTTGTTTTACTAATTCTAGATTATGCTGTGGCTGGACTTGGAGTCATCGACATGATGAGTATGATAAAGCCAAATAGAATATGTAGTTAGGATGGAGTTTCTTACAGTTTTTCTTGTTGTGTGACATTTGCAGAAGTTCAGAAAAGGGGAAAGCTTCAACTAGAGTTGTGATTGTTTGGTTACTAAGTTGGATCTTGAACTGCTGGATTAAAGACTGGAAGAATGGCTACTAAGTTGCTGTATTAGAATTAGGACTTTCTATTTCATTGCGTATTTGTACTTGAATTTGGACTTCGTATTTAAATTTGGACATTTTGTATTTCAATTGTAGCTTTAATTGTTCTTGATAAGTACTTGAATTTGGGTATTATGTATTATGGATATTCGAATTTGCAGCTTGAACTTTGGATATTGATATTGTGTTTTGATTCAAATCTTTACCAGGTCGATATGTGAATGAAATCTGGATATATAGCAAACTAGCAAAGTAGATTACTAGAAATGGTAAAATACAGGTTTTTGGGCCCGAAAGCCCGGCCCGAAATGAAATGGGTCGGTCCATGTTTGTGTAAAAACGGGCCCGGTCCGGGCTCAATAAAAAACGGGCCAGTCCCGGGCCCAGTGAAATTATTGTTGGACCCAGCCCGTGCCCAGCCCTACCTAAACCTTAGGTAAGGACATCCTTACCTGATAAAAATCCTATATATATCTATACTATTATTATGAGAAGAGGCTTTGTTAGTCAAAATCTAAAATTTTGACAGAATTGACCCTACAAAATTAATAAACTTTGAGAATGAATTAAATCACAAGGATAATTGAGACATTTACAAAATGTATTTTTATTAAAAAAAAATTAAAAAAAATACCCACAACCCCACTTTTCTCTCTCCCATTTTCTTTTCTCTGCAATAACCAACTCTTTTTTTTTTTTTTTCTGAAAAAAAATAATAATAATTTGCACATGCAGAGCATGTGTGGATAAATGCTAGTATATATATATATAAAGAATCATCCTCTCCATCTGAGTCATTTTCCACTGAGTTTGTATTAAAATTTGAAGTCTTCTCTTCAGAATTTCCAGCCGGCGCTGCTTCTAGATCTATCAAACATGTCGAGCTTTATATTGTATATACAAAGTGTGAAGCTCGTTATTTGTCATTTTTCTAATATAAAAAAAAAAAAAAATTACATAGTAGCACATGACCAAAGATATAAACACAAAAAACTCACCTTCAATTTGTTTTATACAAATAAGGACATAAGCTCAGGCCCAAAACCAAATGAAGCAGACCTGGCTTCAAATTTTGATAGAAAATGACTAAAATGCTCAGTTTTTATTATAATTTACGCTCATGCCACTGCCATAATCCTCACCAACCAAAACCTGAAATCCCCAAATGCAAAACGCAAAACCCCCAAACCCAAATTGGAAAACCTAAAAACTCCAGCGACAAATCCAAAACGCTTTGCAAAATCTCCGTAGTAGCAGCGCTCAGCTTGAAATCTCAGCCATGTCCATGACTCTCAAAGCTTCGCAACTGTAAATATAATGATCGAGTCGTTGTGGTGAGGCCGAGGACGAGGTTAGCTGTGAAAAAGCTGAAGGAGGAGGCGGTGCTGCCGGAGCTGGAGAAGGAGAAGTAGAAGGACTGCGTGATTGTGATTTCGGAGAAGGAAGACTCCGATTCGGAGGGTGAAAGGGAGGAAGAAGAAGAAGAGAACAAAGCTGTGATGGCTGACGATAGTGGTGGCTTGAGTGCTAGCAAGGCTGCTGGGCAAGAAGAAGAGAACAGTACGGCGCCGTTTCCTGAAAAGGTATATCAATGTTCTTATCTTGTATTTGTGCTACTGTGCTACTGTGTTAGCCTTATGTATTCTTTTTTTTGTATTTGTTTTAGAAGAAGATGCCGGTGCCCAGATGTATTCTTATTTTTGTTTTGTTTGTGAACTTAAGCGCCTTTCCTTAAGCAAGATGTTAAATGAATTTGTGGGCTTTTTCGGTTATTTTATGTATGAGAATTGTTGTTTGTTTTGGTGAAGTTGCTGAGTTTCTCTGATATGCAATTGTTTTCAGTGTAGTTTAGGTGACTTTAGCAGTCGCAGAGAGTGGGCTAAGTAGTAAACTTTTTGTTTTTCACATGCTTGGATTCTTCACCCCATTGCATTGCAACGTTATGTGGATTAACTGAATTGCAAAAAGATTAGGCTTATTTGTTGTGAGGTATAGGTTGTGTTAGCCTTCCCATCTATTTCTTTTATTGTGAATTGTGTTCAGGTTTTAGGTTTAACTTTTTATAACTATAATATCTAAGTTTTCTTTGTTAGTTGTTTTAAACTACGACAATGATAAAGGACAACAACATATTTTGTTGGTAACTGGTCTGGGTTTTTATTCAACTTAGGACTGACCTGTTGTTATTTTATTAGGCAGCTAGTTATTGTCCTGCAGCTCTTTTAGCACTAACACTCACGGCAGAATGTTAATGCTCCTTTTTCTCTTTATCTGTAAGGTGGTTGAGGATTTGACAGTCACTAGTTTGTTGTAATCATGTGCTACTGTGCTACTGTGCTACTGTGTTATTGTTGTTATGTGCTACTGTGCTACTGTGTTATTGTTGTTATGTGCTACTGTGTTTATTTGAAGTTTCTTTCTGCAGTTTATTATTGTTATGTGCTACTGTGTTTAGTTTATTGTTGTTATGTGCTACTGTGTTATCGTTGTATTTGTGCTACTATGCTACTGTGTTATTGTTGTTATGTGTTACTGCGTTTATTTGAAGTTTCTTTCTGCAGTTTATTGTTGTTATGTGCTACTGTGTTTAGTTTATTGTTGTTATGTGCTACTGTGTTATCGTTGTATTTGTGCTACTGTGCTACTGTGTTATTGTTGTTATGTGCTACTGTGTTCATTTGAAGTTTCTTTCTGCAGTTTATTGTTGTTATGTGCTACTGTGTTTAGTTTATTGTTGTTGGAGATTTTGTTTGAAACCAAACATGGAGCCTAAAATATGATTTTCACTTCTGTGGGATCTCTATTGTTTCACTATCCCATCACTCATAATGTGCATGTGTGAAGTACATATTATTGTTATGTGCTACTATGTGTGCAGTACATATTCTTCATGAACTGGACGAGTGCAGTAGCAGAACTGGACGAGTATGAGTTCAGCGAGTGCAGTAGCAGAATTGGACGAGCATGAGTGCAGTAGCAGAATTGGACGAGTAGGAGTGCAGTAGCAGAATTGGACGAGTATGAGTGCAGTAGCAGGATTAGGTGATGACGAGTGCAGTAGCAGAACTGGACGAGTATGAGTGCAGCGAGTGCAGTAGCAGATTGGACGGGTGCAGTAGCAGGATTAGGCGATGACGAGTGCAGTAGCAGAACACAAGTAGCAGAACTGGACGAGTATGAGTGCAGCGAGTGCAGTAGCAGGATTAGGTGATGATGAGTGCAGTAGCAGAACATGAGTAGCAGAACTGGACACGAGTACAAGTGCAGTAGCAAAAATTGACGAGTATGAGTGCAGCGAGTGCAGTAGCAGGATTGGACGAGTGCAATAGTAGGATTAGGCGATGAGATGAGAGTTCATTCTCTTAGCAACGTATAGAAGAAAGATATATATATATATATATATATATATATTTTTTTTTTTTTTTGCTTTTGAGAAGTAACATAAATGGATTATTCTCAAGAAAAAAAAAAGTAATATAAACATATTATTCTCAGAAATAAAAAAAAAAGTAACATAAAGGGATTAATCTCAGAAAAAGAAAAAAAAGTAATATAAAGGGATTAGAAGTCAAAATGAGTAGTTAAGGGTAAAAAAGTAAATTAACTCATGACATGTGGCAAGTGGAGAGCAAATTGTCCTTATTTGTAAGATTTAATCCTTATAAAATGATTACAAGTCAAAATAAGTAGTTAAGGGTAAAAAAGTAAATTAACTCATGACATGTGGCAAGTGGAGAGCATATTGTTCTTAAGTGTAAACTTTTGTCCTTAAATGTTCAAAACCAAATGTTGTAGAGTTTTTTGTGTTTTGAAATCCTATTAAGGGGGTATATGTAGTTTGCTAAAAAAAAAAGACTTGAACAATAATAAAATGTCAAGTCTCTTTAGCATTTGTGCCAACGATGGCGGATGCTAGCTCTGCTCATTTGACTGCAATGCGTCCCTTATCCCGCCACGTAGCAGTGATCGGCGCCGGTGCCAGCGGTTTGGTGGCTGCACGTGAGCTTCGGCGGGAAGGTCACAACGTCGTAGTGTTCGAGCAAGGAGACCAATTGGGTGGCAATTGGGTGTACACCCCAGAAGTGGAGTCCGACCCAATTGGTCTTTACCCAAACAGAACCATAGTCCACTCCAGCATGTACCAGTCTCTCAGGACTAACCTCCCCAGAGAGATCATGGGGTTCCGGAACTACCCATTTGCGGCCAAGGGAGAAGATGAAGAGAGAGACCCCAGAAGGTTTCCGGGACACAGAGAGGTGTTGAAGTACTTGAATGACTTCGCCGGCGAGTTTGGGATTTGTGAGATGGTGAGGTTTGAGACTGAGGTGGTGTTCGTAGGTTTGGTGGAGGGTGGCAAGTGGATGGTGAAGTTCAAGAGCAAGACAAGTGATGAGGGTTTGGAAGAGATTTATGATGCTGTGGTCGTTTGTTGTGGGCATTATACTCAGCCTCGTGTAGCAGAAATTTCAGGTACGAGCTAGTATCAATCATATATAGAGAGATATATAGCTTTACTTGTTCTTGTGTCAATAAAATTGTATTGACTGAAGGAAATTGTATGAACTGAATTCCTTTGGAATAATTCTTAGGTTCACCTCTAGGGTGAATGAGCATATTCACCCCATTGTCGATTAACGCATAATAACTTTATAATTTTCTAATCCAACCATTCATGTTGTATAACGTAATACAAAGATTAGCTTTGTAAAAAATCAATCAAATTGAAGATCTTTCAGTTATTCATTTCTATGAAATACATGGACGGTTCATCATAATAGTAGTAAGTGTTGTTAGAACCATCCATTTGTTTGATTCAATTAGATAATTAAACGATTTCCGATTCGATTGATTTTTTACAGGGATGATCTTTAAAGGCTAATTTAATATATGGACCGTTGGATTATAAATTTATTAAATAAAAGTATGTTAATCGACAATAGGGGTGAATATGCTCATTCACCCTAGGGGTGAACCTAAGAATTGTTCATTCCTTTGAGGTTGCAATTTCAATTGCATTCAAGCTAAAATTATGGAGAAAAAAATGTCTCACATTGAAAAAAGACACAATGCCATAAGAAATATAAGTTAATTAACTATTGAATTACTCACAATTGTACCTAGATATATTGAGATAAAAACATCACACTTGCTGATCTAAGATGGTTAAGTGAAAACTATTGGTATTTTGTCTAATCTAGGAATGCATGGGCCACACACTCCATTGCCACAAGAGTATACAACAAAAATAAGTTGGTTCTTACAAGTTTCTCCTTATCTTTAATGTCAATTACCTTCTTTTTAGGTATCACTACGTGGAAAGGGCGGCAAATTCACAGCCACAACTATCGAACTCCTGAGCCGTTTCGAGATCAGGTTCGTGACCACTCCTACATTCTGTAAAATCATGTAGGTTATGTTCTCATAACTTACCAATGTGACAATATTTGCATGAAGCAGGTCATAGGGTAGAACTCTTTAACTGTTCTGTTTTTGTATTCTTTCGTAGATGTTAACTTCGATTATCTGGTACCTGCTTTGCATAGGTTGTAATTTTGATAGGGAGCTCCAGTAGTGCTACTGATATCTATCGGGACATCGCTGGAGTTGCCAAAGAGGTTCACATTTCATCTAGATCTATTGCTTCCGAAACCAAAGAGAAGAAGCCTCACTTTAATACGATGCGGCTTAACACTATGGTAAGATAACACCCATATAGTAAGGATTAATTTTGTGATTATGATGAGAAGTAAGTCTTGCACTTATGTTATGATCTATACCCATGCAGATTAATAGTGGCTATGAAAACATGTGGGTTCGCTCTAAGGTATGATAACTCACCAAATTAAGAATTCCGGCTACTATGATGAGAAGTTATGAACTTACGATATAATCGAACCTATGCAGATTAAAAGTGTCCATGAAGATGGTAGTGTTGTTTTCATAAATGGGAGTGTTGTCGTCGCTGACACCATTCTTCATTGCACAGGGTATACTTGCTTTATAATCCTCTGTATTGAATGTGGAGTAATGTGAAGTGCAACAAAAATCAGAGCAAATGATAATCTATTAAAGTTTAATTTTCCTTTCAAGGTACAAATATCATTTGCCTTTTCTTGAAACCAATGGCATTGTAACCGTGGATGGAGATGACAACCGTGTCGGCCCACTGTTCAAGCATGTCTTCCCGCCTGCCTTGGCACCGTCGCTTTCTTTTGTTGGGGTTCCATGGAAGGTGTGTTTCTCTTCTGTGAATTGTATGCCGCATTTGGTTGTATCTTTATTCGTCTTGATAAGGGCGTTAATACAATAATACTTATACTTAATGGCCATTGTAACAGACCGTTCCTTTCCCCAATTTTGAACTTCAAAGCAAGTGGATAGCAGGAGTTTTGTCGAATCGAATTGCGCTTCCATCCAAAGAGGAGATGATGAAGGATGTTGTTAGTATAAAATATTGTTGGCATTCCAAAACCTACTATACCAGCCGTGTGAAGTATAAGGAAGTGTGAAGTATAAGGAATTGTTTCAAAGGAAGTGTGGTGTGGTTGCTTTGCTCTTTCGTACGTGTTGAAGAATTGGTGGCTTTTTTTAGCATGCAAGATTGTTTAATTGTATTGTGGAGAAAATGCTGTCAAAAGAATATTGCAGCTTGCTGCAATGATCAAAAGGTGAAGAATATTACTGTACACCTCTTCTCCTTCACATGATCATTCCTTCTGTTGAAAACCAAAAAAAAAAGGAAGTACATGAGAACATGCTATGAAAGAGAAAAGGAAGAACATGACAACGTGGTTTTCCATTTCTTCTTATGGAAACATTGCTGTCAAAGAAGAAAGTAGGAAGCAACTACATCTGGTTGCCAGCCATCTCATCTTGCCCACTCAATGCAATATCCCCTTGAGATGGATCCGGTGCCTTGGTGATTTGTTAGTATTAACATATTGGCAAGGAGAGGCAATATCCCATTGAGATGGATCCGGGTGAGGAAGAAAATCTTGGAGAGGTAATTAATATCCCATTGAGATGGATCCGGGTGAGGAAGAAAATCTTGGAGAGGTAATTAATATCCCCTTGAGATGGATCCGAGTGAAGAAGAAAGGTGAAAGCAACCATATCTTTTTCTTGCTGTCCACTCAATGCAATCATGAAGGCTTTGCTGTCGAAGATCAAAGTTGGAGACAATTGCAGCTAGGTTCTCTATCTTAGCTCACTGTCCGGTCCCTCCTCGTGACTCTACTCCAACCAAGCTGAATGAGTCTTGGTTATTCTTCCTCCTATATATATAGGAGTTCTGTGGTTCTTCTTTGTATTGAAATAGTTCAGGCTTTTCAATCACTTTGTTCTAAAAGAGTTGATCTCTTTGTTTCTTATGTTTTGTCAAACTGTTTTGTTCCATGATTGAAAATAGTTTGTGAAACAACTAGTGAGTCTGTCCAGGAATGATTGCCGAGGTTAGTGCAATCTCAGAGTTGTAAGTTAGTCAGTTCAGGAGGGATTGCCGCGGTCAGTGCAATACCTGAGTTGTAACTTTGTAATCTGTTTTGATTAGTGAATCATTGGGTTCTCAAGAGTTAGAGCCCCGCAGTGTTTTTGATCTCAATTGAGGTTTTCACTGCGTGACCAAGTTGTGTTGTGTTGTGGAATTTTCTGTTCTCTGCCCAGTATCCAAAACACGTTCATCCTTGTATTTACAATTGGCATCAGAGCGGGTTCTAAAGATTTTTAGTTGATCCGTGGTCAAGGATGGAATGTGAACGCGACAGAGCCTCTAGTTCCATAAATTGCCCGCCTTGTTTTGATGGTGAAGATTTCTCGCAATGGAAGATCATGATGAGTATCAAGCCTAAGAAAAAGGTAAAAAATGTTGCTTTCTCATCTCTTAAAATGAAAGATGTTGATGATAGTAGTTCTGTGGATTTTTCCTTACTAATCAATGAGTTTAAAAAATTTCTTAAAAATAAAAACTCTTCTGATCGTATTTTGAAAAATACACCTGAATCAAAAATGGGGCAATTATCTGAGAAATGCATTGTTAAAAAATGTAAATGTTATGAATGTGGTGGTATTGGTCATATCTCTTCTGATTGTGGAAACAAAAAGTATAGCTCACGAAATAACAGGGCTCTTAAATCGACTTGGAGCAATAGTGACGAAGATTCTCAATCTGAGAATGAAGAGGTAAATCTTGCTCTTATTTCCTCTCTTAATCATGACTTATCCGATGAGTTTGATATTAAAGTTGAAGCTTTTGATGAGGAGACAAATGAAAAATGTAAACAATTGTACAATGCTTCAAAAATTGTTCTTAAGAAAAATTTCAAACTTGAACAAGTAGTAAAGTCTTTAAGAGTGAAAAAAGAAAAAATTGAGCAAAATTTTGAAAATACTTTAAGAGAATGGGAAAAGGAACGTTCTAACCTTGTTGATAAGATTAAAGTTTTGCAGGATGAAATCAAGTCTCAAGATTGGGACAAAGAGCATGATGATCTTATTAACAAAATTAAGATATTGCATGTTGAAGTCAAGGCTCAGTCTACTCTAAATGTTTCACTAACCTATGAAAATGAGAAATTGCAGGATGAGCTATTTAAAGTCAAGGAAAGCTTCAACAAGTTCTCCATTGGGTCTGAAAAGGTTTCTAAGATGATTGGCTTTGGTAAAGTTCATAGCAACAAAGAAGGTTTAGGGTATGAAGGTGGAACTTGCAAGCCTTTGACCTTTGTAAGAGGTGTGGAATGTGAAAAGTCAATGGGCCATTCTCAAACTTTAAATGACCATGATTCTGCTCCCAAGTTGCCCAAAAGATTAGAACCGAATTTGAATTCTCAAACCAATCAGATAGTTGCTCAGGTAAGTTCTGACAAACACAGGTATATTCACAACTCCATAAAGTTCATTCCCACTTGTCATTATTGTGGAAAATTGGGACACATACGTCCTAGATGTAATATACTTCGCAGGATCACTCAAAGTCAAAGGAAAGCATCAAAAATTAGCCCAACTGCATCGCTGCAAGCTGAGCTGAAAGAGCATCTGAAGTTGATTAAAAGGATGGCAGAGCGTATTCCAATCCCCAAAGAGCAGAATTTGAAGCAGAAGCAAATTTGGATTAAAAAAGGTTCTAATAATTGTATTTCTGCTCATATGGATAAACTTGATAACATGTTTGAACTTGCTTCTGTTCCTATTAAACACAAATTGGCTGATTCGGTTACTAAGTCCTTAGACACAGCTCGATTTGAATCTCTTAGAAGCGACATTGGTGGGTGCTCTAAGTATTGATACTCTCACTTCACTTGATCCATTCTGCATGCATTCATATTGTATGATCTCATTGTAGTATAAGTGCATTGCTCTTTTTATTTCTGTATTTTTTATTTTTCTGGTTTCTGGAGAATCAGGATTGCATGTGTAGTTTGTATCCCGAAGTGTCTGACAGATTCATTTGAACTTAGATTGACAAGGTTTCTACTCCCTTCCTTAAATATGAGTGTGATGAGATGATTAGCATGTTTTGAACTTGTTCTTGCATCACTGTGTAATCTCAAACATGATCAACATATTCTCTATCACTTTGTATGATCACATGCACACATACTCCTTGTGGTGGTAAGTAATATTCTTGGTTGACTTGTTCTTAGTCCACACATATGAAGTTGTTAAAATGTTATTATTGCTCCTAGTTAAAAAGGTACAATATATTTGGAGCATGGCCAGGCTATTCCCAAAGTAAACAGGCCTTGGTCGTGACGAACGATATAAGGATTGGGAAGAAAAGGGAATGGTTTGGTCACCCCGGTGGTATGTAAAACTATTGACTCGAGTTGATGTGTCCTTTGGGATGTCCTTGTTACATCTAGTACCCTAAAGTCATCTGACTTGGGAGCTGCTGGCATAAAACTCATTACATGAGTCTTAGTTTTCTTGTGAAAAACTATATGTTGTGTGAAAAGAAAAAAAAAAAAAAAAATTTAAAATTGTGCCCACACGGAGATATAAGGGGGAATATCTATGTTGTTCATTTATTCTCTTCGTGTGTGTGTTCTAATTTCAAGGATTCTAAGAATGTTACACACTCCATCTTGAGTTATGTTCACTTACACAACAAAGGTATAGAATACTCGATCATCTTCCAGCTTACCTTGTGGTTGTCAAAAATGGTTTACTCATGTGACCTTATCTTGTTGCATTTATGTTTATGGTTTTGTGGTCGTACTCTTGTCTGAAAAGCTATGCAAATTGAATCTGTTTTTAACTCTTGGATACAAACCCACTCATTGTGTGTTTGCATTTCATTCGTGCATCCTTCATAACATGATCCCATTTAGGGGGAGTATTGATATTTGGACTATCTTCCTCTGATTGTTTCTTCTTGGGTTGGTGTCTCTTGAGCAACATCTACAGGTAATTCTTCTTCTACATTGCTTCCGCTACATAGTTGCCTTTGTCATTCCTAGACAAAAAGGGGGAGAAGATATTTGTTGACATTTGGTTTTGTTTTCCTGGTTTATGTTGTTTAATTTGGCTAGACTTCTTTATGGTTTGAACTAGTCGGTTAAATTGCTACTACATGACTTATTGAATTGCAGTTTCATGTCTTGATCATAGTATTAGTTTTTCACAAAGTGTGTGATAAAGATTTCAGGAACAGAGGATTCTCTAGTACTACATGAGGGGGAGTTGATCTAGATTATAGTAGTTTTGTTTAGGAATGCCAAAGGGGGAGATTGTTAGTATAAAATATTGTTGGCATTCCAAAACCTACTATACCAGCCGTGTGAAGTATAAGGAAGTGTGAAGTATAAGGAATTGTTTCAAAGGAAGTGTGGTGTGGTTGCTTTGCTCTTTCGTACGTGTTGAAGAATTGGTGGCTTTTTTTAGCATGCAAGATTGTTTAATTGTATTGTGGAGAAAATGCTGTCAAAAGAATATTGCAGCTTGCTGCAATGATCAAAAGGTGAAGAATATTACTGTACACCTCTTCTCCTTCACATGATCATTCCTTCTGTTGAAAACCAAAAAAAAAAGGAAGTACATGAGAAAATGCTATGAAAGAGAAAAGGAAGAACATGAGAACATGCTATGAAAGAGAAAAGGAAGAACATGACAACGTGGTTTTCCATTTCTTCTTATGGAAACATTGCTGTCAAAGAAGAAAGTAGGAAGCAACTACATCTGGTTGCCAGCCATCTCATCTTGCCCACTCAATGCAATATCCCCTTGAGATGGATCCGGTGCCTTGGTGATTTGTTAGTATTAACATATTGGCAAGGAGAGGCAATATCCCATTGAGATGGATCCGGGTGAGGAAGAAAATCTTGGAGAGGTAATTAATATCCCATTGAGATGGATCCGGGTGAGGAAGAAAATCTTGGAGAGGTAATTAATATCCCCTTGAGATGGATCCGAGTGAAGAAGAAAGGTGAAAGCAACCATATCTTTTTCTTGCTGTCCACTCAATGCAATCATGAAGGCTTTGCTGTCGAAGATCAAAGTTGGAGACAATTGCAGCTAGGTTCTCTATCTTAGCTCACTGTCCGGTCCCTCCTCGTGACTCTACTCCAACCAAGCTGAATGAGTCTTGGTTATTCTTCCTCCTATATATATAGGAGTTCTGTGGTTCTTCTTTGTATTGAAATAGTTCAGGCTTTTCAATCACTTTGTTCTAAAAGAGTTGATCTCTTTGTTTCTTATGTTTTGTCAAACTGTTTTGTTCCATGATTGAAAATAGTTTGTGAAACAACTAGTGAGTCTGTCCAGGAATGATTGCCGAGGTTAGTGCAATCTCAGAGTTGTAAGTTAGTCAGTTCAGGAGGGATTGCCGCGGTCAGTGCAATACCTGAGTTGTAACTTTGTAATCTGTTTTGATTAGTGAATCATTGGGTTCTCAAGAGTTAGAGCCCCGCAGTGTTTTTGATCTCAATTGAGGTTTTCACTGCGTGACCAAGTTGTGTTGTGTTATGGAATTTTCTGTTCTCTGCCCAGTATCCAAAACACGTTCATCCTTGTATTTACAGATGTCAAAGCTTTCTACTCGTCACTTGAAGCTTCTGGCAAACCTACACGACACACTCATGACATTTTTGATTATCCGGTAAATTTAGTTTCTTTGTTTCCGTATCAATATAATATTTTAGTCTCACTGATATCTCCGTACTTAGCATGAAATCTAGAGTAAGTATTTGGGGTGTAATTTTGGCAGGGTGAATATGCTGATTGGCTTGCAGTACAATGTGGGTCTCCAGTCCTAGAACAATGTAGAGAACAAATGATGTTGACAGTAGCAAAGAATTGGTTAGTCCGACCCAAGACATATCAAGATGAGTGGGATGTGTTTGGCTCCAAAACCAGTTGGCTTGCAAATTGTCTCTTTTGAGCGAGTGATTGCGCAGGCGTGCCAGCACCGCGGGGTGCAGTCGTTGGGGTAGTCCCTTGACCCGACTTCTTCTTCAAGCGCTGTGGACGAGGAGAGCACCAACCTCGTCACAGGGTTCTTCTCTAGCCTTTCGGAAAATGACTTTTGCCTTACGGATAAGGACTTTGGGTGTAATCTCTTCGGTCACCAAAATCGATACTCAACGTTGTAGGTTGAGCAGAGCAATCACTGGGAAGTTTGGAGAAAGCACGGGGTTTGCTAAAGCGTGACTTTAGCTTCGCTGGGTTGCGAGGGCGTTACCCTTGCTTCGCTGGAAGTAACGGTGGCGGTTGCGCTAGCAGTCGGCTCCTGGGGAGACTAGGACTGAAAGTACGGTCGCCGGGTTGATCTGGTGATGCTGACAGTCGGCTCGTGGAGAGACTAGGACTGGCGCGCGGTCACCGGTTTTCAACGAGGTTGAAGGTTTGCTCCGGGGAGGCTTTGTAATCGCTAGGATTGATTGATATCAGAGAGGTCCTTGTTTTGTCCTTGAAACCTGATATATATACCTAGGGTTTCGACTGTTCCTTGTCATAGAAGGGATATTGATTGAAGTTTCCTATTCAATCCTCGCTACCCGACTCCAATAAGGTTTCATTTTTCCTCATGGATCACGGAATGGGTGAAGCTGAAACCCAAACCCGAATAGGCTTATTTTTGGGCCGCAGGCATCGACCCGTTATGCTAAATCCACTAAAGGATCTTGCCAAAATTACTTTTGGGCTCAAACAGGATGATAACCATTTAGTACTGCAAGCTTATGAGAGCTTCAAGAATGGAGTTTAACTTATTAGAAGTGATGTGAAATCAGACTTTGCCAGATGAATTCGAATCATGAAATGATCACCTTGTTTCTTGTTGAAAGTTCATCCAATTATCTACATCTTAATGCGTTGTTGTCCCTTTGCGGTTAGGAAATGAAGGTTTCCCAAAAAGGTTATGTAATTCAATGAGCATCTGAGACATTATCAAAGCTCGGGTAATAATTTATTTAGTGATCGTTAATTAGTTAGTTACCATGTAATATATTGTATTTTTTAAATACGTCAATTTAATGACAGTTAATGAAACAATTATTGTTATTTCATACTACCTTAGCGAAATTCACAGATACAATTATTCTAATAACATTACATGATTACATACTCCGTGGTAAGTCTGGTAGAATTGTTAATCATGTTGAAAGTGGGTGGTGCAAACGGAGGTGCGTGACTCCATATGTGAATGGCGCTAGACAAGGTGGCGACAAAGGAGTTTACCCCTAGTTGTCAACTTTTCATTCCCAGTCTGTAAATAAAAACAATCAACCGTGGTTGACCAAAAGCCACATTGCTAACATTTGTGCCGGCTATGGTAGCTAGCTCTGCTCATTCGGCTACAATGCAACCCTTATCCCACCACGTAGCAGTGATCGGGGCCGGTGCCAGCGGTTTGGTGGCTGCACGTGAGCTCCGGCGAGAAGGACACACTGTCGTCGTCTTCGAGCGAGGTGACCAAATCGGGGGTACGTGGGTGTACACTCCAGAAATGGAGTCTGACCCAATTGGTCTCCACCCAAACAGAAACATAGTCTACTCGAGCATGTACCAGTCTCTCAGGACCAACCTCCCCAGAGAGATCATGGGGTTCCGGGACTACCCATTTGCGGCCAAGGAAGAAGATGAAGGAGAGACCCGAGAAGGTTTCCGGGTCACAGAGAGGTGTTGAAGTACTTGAATGACTTCGCCGGCGAGTTTGGGATTTGTGAGATGGTGAGGTTTGAGACTGAGGTGGTGTTCGTGGGTTTGGTGGAGGGTGGCAAGTGGATGGTCAAGTCCAAGAGCAAGAGAGGTGAGGATTTGGAAGAGATTTATGATGCTGTGGTTGTCTGTAATGGCCATTCTACTGAGCCCCGTGTGGCCCAAATTGAAGGTATGGATCAATGTCAGAGCTTTACTATTAATTAGGTTGTGAAGATAATAGGATTGGAGTTTATCAAGTTTGTATTCTTAACTTGAAATTGCAATTTCAACAAAGTTTGTAGTTTTGTATTGGCTTATCTACTTACTTCATTCTGCATAGTGTTATTAAACAGTCCTTTCGAGGTTGCAATATGAATTGCCGTATTAACTCCTTAGCTGAGTCTGTGCTTATGATGCATTTGCAAGATATAACAAAAATTAAGTTGGTTGATACATCTTCTCCTTCCCCTTGCTCTTTCCAGGCATCAGCTCATGGAAAGGAAAGCAAATTCACAGCCACAATTATCGGACTTCTGAGCCATTTCGAGATCAGGTCTGCCTCGATCAGTTTCTGCATTTAGATTGTGTTGTCCAGAGTTTCCAATGTGATCCGGTATGTCTAACTACCTTCGCTTATGGAGATCCTTCTTTGCATAGGTTGTAGTTTTGATAGGGAGCTCTGCTAGTGCTATTGATATTTCTCGGGACATAGCTGGAGTTGTCAAAGAAGTCCACATTGCATCTAGATCCTCTATTGCCTCTGAAACCTCTGAATATAAGCCTGGCTTTCATAACATGTGGCTTAAAGCTATGGTAAGATAACACCCATAGCAAGGATCGATTTTGGTGACTATGATGAGAACTTTTGAACTAATGATATAATCTAAATCGATGTAGATAAATAGTGGCTACGATAACATGCGGCTTCACTCTATGGTAAGATAACTCACCCCATAGTAAGGATTTTGGCGATTGTGATGAGATGTTATGAACTTAGGATATAATTACCTAAACCGATGCAGATTAAAAGTGTCCATGAAGATGGTAGTGTTGTTTTCGCAGATGGAAGTGTTGTGGTCGCCGACACCATTCTTCATTGCACAGGGTAATACTTGCTTTGTAATCCTCTGCACTCACAACTGCAACTAAAATGAGAGCAAATGATAATATAATTCCTTTTCCTTTCAAGATACAAATATCATTTCCCTTTTCTTGAGACCAATGGAATTGTAACTGTGGATGGGGATGACAACCGTGTTGGGCCGCTGTTCAAGCATGTCTTCCCACCTGCCTTTGCACCTTCGCTTTCTTTTGTTGGGGTACCATGGAAGGTGTGTTTCTCTTCTTCGAATTGTATATATGCCACATTTTGGTTTCATTCGTTTTTATAAGGGTTAATGCAATAATACCTTAACCTCATGGCCATTGTAACAGACCGTTCCTTTCCCCAATTCTGAACTTCAAAGCAAGTGGATAGCAGGAGTTTTGTCGAATCGAATTGCGCTCCCATCCAAAGAGAAGATGATGGAGGATGTCAAAGCTTTCTACTCTTCACTTGAAGCTTCTGGCAAACCTAAACGACACACTCATGACATTTCTGATTCTCGGGTAAGTTCGGCTTCTTTCTTCCTTGTCAATGTTTTAGTCTCATTGATATATTTCTTTACTTGGCATGAAATTGAGGGTAAATATTTGAAGTGTTGTTTTTGCAGGGTGATTATGCTGATTTGCTTGCAGCGCAGTGTGGGTGTCCAGTCTTCGAAGAATGGAGAAAACAAATGATGTTAACAGTAGCAAAGAATTATTTAGTCCGGCCGAAAACATATCAGGATGAGTGGGATGATAACCATTTAGTACTACAAGCTTATAAGGACTTCAAGAAATTCACCACAGATGGAGTTTAACTTATTAGCAGTGATGTCAAATGATGTATTTGGCAGATGTCTTTGAAATATGAAATGATCACCTTATCTATGTATGAATTTTCATACAAATGTTTACATCTTCTGATCTTCATGTATTGTTGTCCTCTTGGGGTTAGTTAATGAAGTTTCCCCTAAAAGGGTACGGTCCTAATTCAATGAGTATCTTAGGGTGGGTGGGTGTAGTATTTTTTTTCCCTTCTCTAATTTTGCTTTCCTGTCATTTTATCTTTTACCATAACTACCATTAAAATTTACTTAGATGAAAAAGATTATATCGGAACATTTGACTAATGTCAAGAATGTTATAAAGTAGAGAGAATATGCAGAGAGAATAGTTGGGAGGAAGTAGAAAGTATCTCATTCAGTCTCATTAGCCTCCTTTATATAGAGGTAGGGTTTACATAACTAATGAGTATTTACATGGACATCCACATAGATAATAATATTTACAACACTCCCCATTGGATGTCCACCAATGAATGATGGTATTGGATGCGCTTATTGTTGCCTCGTTAAAAACCTTGCCAGGTAACAAAAACCCAGTGGGACAAAAATAACCCTGGTCGAAGGACAAAAAGAGCACAACGCACATATGTCCTAGGTAGCATGCTTCTGGATGCTCCCCTTGATGAGAATCTCCCCCTGATTGTTGCAAGCCTCATTTATGTATGCGATAAGCTACATGTACCATGTATAGTAGTTTGATGTGTCTATCACCGAAGTAAGACCATGTGTGCTTTGCATATAGGGGCTCATCACAAATTTCATACCTGCAAAGGTTAAGCAATACCAACAAAGGAATACCTCATATGATCAAGTTAGAAACAATCTCATATGCTCAAAATCATACACAAAGTAATAGCTAAACAATATAAAGAAATTGATACATTTAACTTTGTATAGTTTAAAACATTGAAAAATCATCATGGCATACCTAGCCATACACATCAATATCTTTGTGTATTGATATGTCTCATATAAGCTCTTCAAGAGCTTTAAGTAATTCATAACTTTGCGAAAGTTAGAATATGTTGCAACACAATAATCATAATTCGAATTCGATAGTAGTCTCGTCATAGTACTCATTAAGGCAATTTAGATCTCGTTGACTAGAACGAAATGAGTACATATGAGCTAGTTGTAGACTCTTTGATTCCATGAGGGAGCTTCAGGCTCTTTCAACCTTTCATGGACTTGCATTTGAATCATTCATGTATTTGAATCCCTTGAGGATTGATAAGCAATACGCTTATACTGACACTTTACTTTGGAGATTTTGCTTTTAGCAATGTGTCTTTAAGATCTTCATAATATACGATGACAACGTGCCATAAATCTCTCGTCAATATAATAGCTATATGTAACACTGTATTTATAGAAAATTGTCATTCGTATAAGGGAAGATGTTCACAATCTCATGTCTCTATAAATAGACATTGTGTCATAGTGATTTATCTTCACTTTTGTAAATACCATTTTGTAACTTGTAGGGTTAAAGGTCTAAGTATTTCATCACGTTTCAAATATTCAATTTCATTGGAATTGCCTCTTTCCAATTTGGCCAATAATATACTTTGTCGACATTCATAATGAAACGTGGTATAGCGTCAATACAACCCTTAATGATTTTTGGTAGCTACCATATGTAAATTATCATCGATGATCATTAATCATAGATCCCACACATTCTTATATGCATGCATTAGCTGTAAGAAGCTTATTGATATTGGGTACCCATGCCACTTCTGGGGCGTATATTGTCACTTCTAGGACAATCATCTCTCATTGATAAATTATGTAGAATGTGGATCTTTTTACGTATAACCTCATGTCGAGCACTATAGGGCTTGTATGATCTTCCCTTTTTGGGAGTTTAAAACTTTAGACCTGGTGGATATAATCCACACAAATTCACGCCGTTATTCAAATGACAGTAGTCTTTCCTCCCCCTAACGGCGGGAAGACTGTCTTATTTTGACCATGCTCAAAAGATGCATTCAAAAATCTATCACTTTCTTTGAAGTGAAGATGCCCATTGGTTGGTGGAGAGCCCAAACCAAGATTTAGATCAAAACATGCTTTATTCATTAGCATCAACCATATTGATTTATTATTGTATCACTAAGACATCATTTCCTAATGGCATACCTACACCCTCTGTATGTGTAGCCATATTAGGAGTTGTGATATTGTTTAATGACATTCTCTTCAGGAGAATCATGTCAATTGGATACACTTGCATCCCACAAATCAAATGGAATCTACATTGTTTGTATTAATATGGTTGGTCTCTGGGACTTTAACCCAGGCAGATGCCTTTGCATTTAGCATATAATTTTGTCACTATATCTTTTATCAAATCACTAGCTTAGATATTTCTCAAGATCAAATTGAGATGGTGGATAAATATCTCACACCAATTCATGTCGTTCTTCAGGAACAATCTTTCTCCCCCTCATTGCAAGAGGAATGTCTCATTAAAGTGACAACTTGCAAATATGCTGTAAATAAACGATCTGCTTATGAGTAAGATTAGCAGTCATCAAACTTGTAAGTGATTCCACGCAACATGGTAGACAAAAGATGACGTAATCGATCATGTCAAATAGTGTATTTGGTTCAATGAACTTCTGGTTCATGACATTACATATATGCCTCAATTTACTGTGAAAATTCGATACAGTATATATCCGATCGATGGCATAAAGGCTTCTCCAACCATATAGGAAGCAATTAATGCAACAATATTTCAAATTCGGTAACATGATAGTAGCTCATTGGGAGTCATAAATCAAGATCTACAACTCATGATATGAGTGTTATCTTAGCTTGAGTAAACATCAATTGTGAAATATTAACAATTGGAATGGACCAAATGCATTTTGAATTGCAGGCCAGAATGATATACTCAAATGTGTACCATAGGTGACACACGCCCAATTTTTAATTTCCTCACATGTGTGGATGTTAGGGCAGTATTTGCATTGACTCATGATTTTTCTCTTGCCATGATCCACTTCTGGTGGCATTTCATGGTATAGCCATGTCAATCGGCTTTCTTATCAATGAGTTTTATAAGAGGGAGAGATTATACATCTCTGGTAATATTGGGGGCACAGGATGCAAAAAGACAATAATGTGTGCTCTTCTGGAGCCATCAATCAGATATGTAAGATCTGAGATGTTGTTATATTAGCCTCATAAGCATAAGCCTTAATAATTTTTCTGGACACCATGGATAAAATTGCATTGCCTGGAAATCACTCAAAATATAAGTTTGAAGATGACACAAATCAAATTTGCAAAAATTGAATAGTGGATCTCATAAGATACACACGAAGCTTCTGGTCCGTGTTATTCATGTAAAATTTGATGTTCAATTACTGTATTGTTGTTTGATGTAGATGTTAACATCAAATGTATTTTGAACTTCTGGCCAAAATGACATATTTGAAATGTCGAGTTTAAACTTCATGACCATAACTTATGAGTGAAGGACTTTAGTTGGTCATCTAGTTAGTTTGATCATTGAGGAACTTCAAGTCCTCATGTAATTAAGGATCAAGGAACTACAGGTTCTGATATCTTTTAATTACAAAATTCACGATCACAAATTTGGGGTATACTCATACTCATTCGTCATAAACCAATGGTTGAGTATCTGCTTACGTATAAATTGGTGTCAATATAATTCCCTCAAAACTTCAGGTTTGAGGTTAAAGCTCTTCGATAAATTGTCCATATACTCGAAACTTACGGCCCGAGTCTGCACAATTAGAACTTCAGGTTCTAAGGTGGAATGCTTTAAGCAGGCATAAAGAAGAATGTGTCAATCGACATATGAAAATTTACTCAAAACAATATAGACAGTTTAGCCTCATTTTTCGATGGAAAACTGTCAGTTTAGCCTCATTTGAAACTGATTTCAATCATTTTATTCGAATAGGAGCAAAAGTGAAATAGAATTACAAGTTTACAACCACCATAGCAAGAATAGTAGAATCACTAGAATGTGAATGTGAACTTTAAAAAAAGGCATATTTTGGCCGGTCAACTCTTTGGCAAATATGGTTGTCAGTTGACCAAAATAAAATGGCGTCTACTCTGTCTGCTATCTCTGCTCATCCGACAATGCAACCCCTATCCCGCCACGTAGCAGTGATCGGCGCCGGCGCCGCCGGCCTGGTCGCAGCACGTGAGCTCCGGCGGGAAGGTCACACTGTCGTCGTCTTCGAGCGAGGAGACCAAATCGGTGGCACGTGGGTATACACTCCAGAAGTGGAGTCCGACCCAATTGGTCTCCACCCAAACAGAACTGTAGTCCACTCGAGCATGTACCAGTCTCTCAGGACCAACCTCCCGAGAGAGATCATGGGCTTCCGAGACTACCCATTTGCGGCCAAGGAACAGGATGGAGATGGAGACCCGAGAAGGTTTCCGGGTCATAGAGAAGTGTTGAAGTACTTGAATGGTTTTGCTAAGGACTTTGGGATCTGTGAGATTGTGAGGTTTGAGAGTGAGGTGGTGTTTGTGGGTTTGGTGGAGGGTGGAAAGTGGAAGGTGAAGTCCAAGAGGAAGAGAGGTGAGGATTTGGAGGAGGTTTATGATGCTGTGGTTGTCTGTAATGGTCATTTTACTGAGCCTCGTGTGGCCCAGATTCCAGGTACGGATCGATCAATGTCATTAATGCAGAATTTTATTATTTGGTGGGTCAGGAAAATAGGATTTTGGAACTGTTAAACTGTGTTGTTAGTCTGGATTTACATGTTACATTTTTAGACTTTGTAATGGTTATGAAACAGTATGAATTGCACTCGGTTTGGCGTTCCTTGGGGAATTTGAGCTTCATAGTCTGCACCTGCATATAAAGTTCTACTCTTTATAATGGTTTAGCTAATTACTTCATTCTGCATTGTGTCATTATGAAATTTTGTTCATTGAGGGAAAAGTATCAACCAAGGAGCTTTTAACTCCTTAGAGCTGAGTCTGTCCTCATGTAAATGCATTTGCAAGATGTAACAAAAATAGGTTGGTTGTTACACATTCCCCTGCCCCTTGTTCTTCAGGCATCAGCTCATGGAAAGGAAAGCAAGTTCACAGCCACAATTATCGGACTCCTGAGCCATTTCGAGATCAGGTCTGCCTCAATTTTGCATTCTATAGAAACTTTTCGATTCTGTTGTCCTGAGTTCAATGATTTCCCTATATGTGAAACAAGCAGGGCAGGGATTGTTTTAATTTATGGGTCCTTGTCCTCTTAAGGAGTGGTTACCCTCTCTTACAGAGTTCCTTCTTTGCATAGGTTGTAATTTTGATAGGCAGCTCAGCTAGTGCTATTGATATTTCTCGGGACATAGCTGGAGTTGCCAAAGAAGTCCACATTGCATCTAGATCTGTTGCCACTGAAACCATGGAAAAGAAGCCTGGCTATGATAACATGTGGCTTCATTCTATGGTAAAAGAGCTCACCCATGTTCAGAATTCGGTGGCTATGTTCATCAAGGAATTTTATCTGACCTTGATGCTCGAGATAGGTAGATCCAGTGTTCTGATATAATTTAAACCTGTGCAGATCAAAAGTGTCCATGAAGATGGTAGTGTGGTTTTCCCAGATGGGAGTGTTGTACTTGCTGACATCATTCTTCATTGCACAGGGTATACTTTCTTTGTCTTTTTTAGGACTTGCTGCAATTATGCAATGTTCTACATGAATATGAAGTAATGAAATGTGCAACAAAAATGAATGATGCAATGCTACTCTAATTTCTTTTAGGTACAAATATCATTTCCCTTTTCTTGAAACCAATGGCATTGTAACTGTGGATGACAACCGTGTTGGGCCACTGTATAAACATATCTTTCCTCCAGCATTGGCTCCCTCAGTTTCCTTTGTTGGGATACCTTTTAAGGTGTTCTGCACTTCAAATTTTATCTGTTATTTTGCTTTAATATTTTGGTCCTTCTTTTGATGGTGAAAGTTAAATCACTAAACATCATGGTGCCAGGTCGTTCCTTTTGCTATGTATGAATTTCAAAGTAAGTGGATAGCAGGTATTTTGTCGAATCGAATTGCACTTCCATCTGAAGAGGAGATGATGGAGGATGTCCAAATTTTCTACTCGTTGCAGGAAGCTTCTGGTATACCCAAACGATTCACCCATATGATAGATGATTACCAGGTAATTTCAGTCTCTTTAATTGGCTATGTCCTGTTAGTTAGTCTTGAAACATATGACCTGAGTAGAAATTCATTTATCATCAATAAATGAGATTTTAGAGCGCTTATGACATCCGCTTAAATGAAATCTTGTGTCCGATTGCTAATTTTATGATTCTGAAGGTGGAATGCTCATAAAATTACTGCATTGGCACGGTAAAGTTATGCAAATAAAATAAGGATCCATAAAATAATTTTGATCATTTATAAATAAGTAAATATCAGGTTTTATGCTGTCAAAAACCAATTAATTGTGGTTATAGGCCTTCAGCAAAATGCAGTTTCATATCTTTCTATCTTTCGAGCCTTTAACTTGATTGCACTTTCTAACTTTGCATTTTTTATTCACTGGGAAGGTAAATGACAAACTAATGGGAAAAACTATATAAATCTTTATTGCTGCTTAGTTCCTTAATTTTATGATTCTTTACCCACTTAGTTCCCAAGTCATCAATCTTCCTTTCGTTCCGCATGTTTTCAATCTTTCAGAAAGGTTCTTTATTGTGTATCTGCTTTATGTGTAATTTAAATCAGCGATAACTTCTTCAGCTAAAGCTACTAGTCTTTTCGGACACTATGAACAGGATAAGTAATTGAGTTTTGTTTCTGCAGTTTGAATATGATGATTGGCTTGCATCTCACTGTGGGTGTCCAGTCTCTGAGGAATGGAGACAGCAAATGTGGTTGGCCACTTTTAAGAATGCTCGTCTCCGAGGACCATTGTACCGGGAAGAGTGGGATGATCACCATTTAATATTGCAAGCTCAGGAGGACTTCAGGAAATACACCTTCAATGGAGTTGGTATGATAACTGATGACAAGTGACAGACTGCCCAGATCATTGAGAAATGAAGCAACTTTCTCATTTCTTTAGGCTTTTGGTAATTTTATTTTATTTTATTTTATTATTATTTTTTTGGACTAAATACTGTTTAGTCCTTGAGCTTTTGACCATAAAACACTTCAGTCCCTAACCTTCTAATTTCACACGTTTAGTCCTGTACTTCAAAATTTCAAACCAATAGGTCCTTGCTGTCTAAATGTCGCGGCGAAATGTCTATTATGCCCTCGGTTCTTTTTTTTTAATTAATTAATTATTTTATTTTATTTTGGAAAAGGAATTTTTTTCCCCTTTTTTTCTTTCTGTTTTTTTTTTTTATGTTTTTTTTTCCTTTCTTTCTTTCTGTTTGAAAAAAAGAATAAATAAAATAAAGAAAAAAGAAAAAATAAAAAAATGAGAAAGGAATAAATTTATTAAAAAAAAAAAGAACTGAGGGCATAATAGACATTTCGCCGCGATTTTTAGACGGCAAGGACCTATTGGTATGAAATTTTGAAGTACAGGGACTAAACGTGTGAAATTATAAGGTCAGAGACTGAAGTGTTTTATGATCAAAAGCTCAAGGACTAAACAGTATTTAGTCCTATTTTTTTTTATCGAGATCACACGGTTCCTCAAATGCTTTCTAGGCCCAGAGACTAATCCGTGCCAGGGGATCATGTCAGAACGCTTCCTCCCCATTGGCCACTAAGAATATATTGGGATTTAACTCCAATAAGCGTCGGTGGGATTCGAACCCGGGTGTAGGGGTTCCACACCTGGAGGCTCTTACCAACTCGACCACCTGTGGTGGTTGGCTTTTGGTAATCTTGATTTGCCCCTGTACCTAAAGTTAGAAACGAGTTTCCCTCCAAAAATGGTTTGGGTTCAATTCACAAATCTTGTGTTATATAGAGCTTTTACTTATAGTGAGCAAAGAAATCTTGTTGCGTATAATTCAATAAGATGTTCCCTCAGTGCCATGCTTGAATCAACCAGCTGTTTTTTTTGTTTTTTTATTTTTTTGATTTTTGAATCAATTCATAAATGATTATCATTAATACTCTATCATTGAATAAACAGAAAACAAGTTGTGGGGGTACCACGGTGGTACATAAGACTAGATCATCCATTAAACAACCAGTGGTCACTTATTAAAGCAAGTCTATTAACTACGACAAATCTAGGACATAAAAATAGAAATAGTTCAAACTAATTAAACTATTTTTTTTTCCTTGCCCTTCCAATTAAGGCTAGGAGGTTTCTTCGAGTACAACACACTCAAGACTTCTTCTGCAGGTACCTTCTTTAATTTGGATGGGTTTTTGTTCTTGGATCCCAGTGGTCTTCCACGCTTCTCCTTGGCAGTAATCTGCTCAGCTTTCATTTCTTCATTGGACATCGTGGCAAGCATGCCACTAGGTGTCTCAATGAGACCCAAAGATTTAGCTGTAAATTTATAAGCGAATGCTGGCACTTTTACCTTTTTTTTTTTTTTTTGTAACAGTATCCATGACCTTACCTCGCAGCAGCTCTTCAAAGAAAATTTTTAGCTTTTTTGGGGGGATGAAAATCGGGATGTGGGTCTGCCCCGTTTCACAACTCCAGTTCTTGATCACTGTTCTCCTCAGTTTCCTGCCTTTCCGGCGTTAAGTCTCCATGCTTAATGACAATAGATTTGCGACCATTGGGAGTATCATTGTTCCCAAACAGATTCCTTACCACCGAATGTAGAACTAGCGTTTGAACCCCAGAAATCTAAATGCACCATTAGTAAAAAGTGGCTTCTTGAAGCTAGTAAAAGGACCAGCCAACTCTTGTTGGTGTGGCGCAGGCGCATCTAATTTCTTGCTTGGTGATGATGCATCTACGGGGCAGACGCCTTTCTCATGAAAAGTTAGGTTGCAATTGCGACATTTTCCAATCAGGTTTTCAAAAAAGAACGAAATTTCTTCAACCACAATAGGAGCAAGCTTTAGAGTTTTTTTTTTAGGAAGAAGGGTTTCATGATATCATGAGCAACATGCACTTGAATCTTGCCCATCGTATCAAACACCTTTTGATTTATATCTAGAAAAATTCCAGCAATAGAAGCAACATTGATGATCGTTTCTTCAACCTCCACTGCAGGCGAGATATTGGTTGTCCTCACCTAGGAGAACTATGTCTCCAGTTTGACAAATTAGGGTGTAGTCAGGCCATCATACTCCTATAGTATCACAGGGGCTTTACTGCCCTCATTCGAGCACTTTGTTTCTGTCTCTCTTGAGATCAAAACAGACCGGTTATGGATTCTGTCCTGAATCTTAAAGCCTCCATCCAACGCCCAAATGCGTCGAAACTGACTCTGGAGATCAGTGACACCAAAAGGCTTTGAAGTTAGTGGTCGTGCTAGCAGGTATGGATGAGATCATCTTCTGACGCCTGCCCCAGTCATGCGAGAGAGATCCTCCACATCGTTGCCGGAAAGAACAAAGGACGCTACAAAGTTGGCAATGACATCCTCGATGGATGATATCAGTAGGATTGATGGAGATGCAACGCTACAATTCGCGATTCTAGGTTTTTGTTTGAGGGCGGCAACATGTGCACCTTAGGGTTTTTCAACAAGCTATTCTTTGGTGCCATGTGTGACTATTTTAGTGCAAACGTTAATAGAAAACTAATAATATTATAACAGAGAATATGAAACAACTAGACTGTTATGACCTAGCCACTCTGCTAGGGTTTCTCGTTGACGTCCCGTCCTCGAAAAATTTCCAAAACTTATGGGTTTCACCATCTTTGGCTTGATCCTAATCTCTGTGAGCGTCGCGCTTGGTGATGGTTGTGGTGTGTTGGTTTCTGGGTCGGGGAGCCCTCGTTTTGCTGTGGGGGAAGGTTGGGCTTCGTCTGCAACTTCTCATGGTGGTTGGTGGACACCGGATCTGAGGTGGTCTAAGCCGGATCGAAGTTTCAAGGAGTTGGGTTGGAGTCGGTGGGGAATGGTAGAACGTTGGCTGCTGTTGGGGTGTCGGATCTGGGATCCCTTTTTGCTGGAGCGGATGCATGAATGCAAGGTCGGCGAGGGCTTTTGGAGGGCTGATTATGCCGCTGGAGCTGTTGGCGGCGCCAGGGAGGAAGCGCGTCAAGGATCTGGGGAACTCAGACTGGGTTCTCTTCCCGCCGGTGATAGTAGGGTGGAGCACGGGCTCAGTTTTCTTGGGCTAGGATGGGGGGCAATTGGCCTTGGGTTTAGTGCAGATGCTGAGGGTGAGGACGATGGTGGCTTGGCTTTTGATGGGACTGACGTCCTTACCGGTCGAGCTCTTCGAGATGGAGGAGATGGTTGTGACTGCGGCGGTTTGTGGGTCATCCGCGATATGGGTGTTTGGACCCAAAATGAGCATTTTGACATGACAAAGCGTGTCTTGGAGAAATTGAGCCAATGTCAGTGGCTCAAGCTATATATTGTCGACAAGTTCGAAATATATTATTTAGAGGCTAAATAAAGCCTACTATGGAATATTATGCGAGTTGCAAGAAAAGAAAACGATGGAAGCATGGAAATGAAAAGTCAACTTTAGCACATTTTCCTACTTCGGCTAGGAGAAACCGAGCTAAACAAGGAAGGAGGGGCTGTAGACTAACCAAACGAAATCCAAATGAGCTAAAACTTTGTAGATTAATTTTAGACATCCCAAGGATCATTTCTTATGAAGAGTGCCAGAGCTCGTTTTGAGTGGAAAGCCTTCAAACAATCAGTCCAATTTTCTGCAGAAGCAAAACTGGAAAACTGGACCTGTAAGGAGTCCAGCAGCGTTTCCGGCCCAACGACATGGATTTAAGCTCTGAAATTTGGACAGCATGATCTACACTCATGATGAATCATTTGATATGAAGAAGTCGAAGGCCCATTCTGAATTTTTGGTAGAGATATAATTGAAGGAATAAAGGAGCAGAAAATGACTTAAACCTAACAAATTCCATTAAGTGTTTAAGTATTCAAACCTAACATTCCATTAGTGTTTAAGTGCTCAAATCTAACCCATCATGATTTGTTTAAGGCCAAATAGTGTTACTTGGTAGCCTATATATAGAGGCTACAACAAGTAACAATTCACCAATTCATTCATCAATACATCTCTAAGATGATCTAAGTCTCTCTAGAGCAACCCCTCTCTTTCTCTTACCGGTGAACCACTCCAAGTCCCAGTCTCCTCAGGAGCCGACAATCAGTGCCACCAAATCCTCTGTCAATGTGCTTCAGTCCTAGTCTCCTCAGGAGCCAACAGTAGTACTGCGACCACAACGGTTACGGAACCAGCCAAGCAAGGGTAACGCCCTCGCAAACTAGCCAAGCTAGAGTCATGCTTTAGCAAGTTTTCTCTACTTCCCGATGATTTTCGCTCTGCTCAACCTACAACTTTGAGTATCGATTGTGTGAACAAGAAGAACCTTAGCAAAAGTCCTTGCCACGAGGCACAAAGAATCCCATAACGAGGTTGGTCCTCTCCTCGTCCACAATTGCTTGAAAGAAGTCAGGTCAAGGGACACCCCCCCCACGATCGCACCCGAACGGTGCTGGCACACCCGTACAGAAAAGAGACTGTTGACCAGCTGCAACAAAACTGGAGCCAAACATTTTGGCACGCCCAGTAGGACTACACCAGAGTCTTTTTATGTTCACCATCATTGGGATGTTAGAGGAAAGTCTTTACCAAAAGAAATTCCTGAAGTCATGCCTGTTTTTCTTAAGAAGAAGAAGTGCAAATTCCTAAACTTCTCAAAGCGCAAGGCCTCCAGTTACAAGCCGCATAAAACTGATGGTGACGCCGCTGCTGCAGATGACGAGGCGACGATAGAAAACTATGTGCCTATTCCCATTCCAGAGAATGCGAGCATAGAAGAGCGGCTTGATATCCTTCAAAAGAATTCTACCGCAGACCATGAGAATATGAGAAAAACCCTCGCGGAGGACCGTCGATGGCTCGATGAGTTCATGATTTCGGTCAAGAGGCTTGAGCTGGGGCACAACAAACACAAGGCAAATTGGAACGTCAAGAACCTGCTCGCGAAGAGGTCGTTTCTGAGACTAACTTGCCTATAGGTGGCAATCAACCTAAGGGTCTCACTGGTGAGTCACAGCTTTACACAGAGGCTGTGCATGGAAAAGGTCATCAACAAGATTGTTCTTCTGACAATATAATTGTCTCTGAACAAATAGCAGATTTCTCCACTGATCAAGCCATTAATGTGGATACTGGTCAAATGCATGGGGGGCAAGATGCAGACCCAGTTCATGATCAATTTAATTGTGACTCTGCTACTGGATGTCATGACCATGCAAAGGGTCAAGAACATGACCCACTCAATTATCAATTAAGTTGTGGTCTAGAGAAGCCAATTTGTGGCTTTATTAATCAATTCAACTTTAAATTCTTCATTAGTGGTTCAAGGCCAAGCGGTGGCTTTGACATATAGGGGAGATACATCTGCAACCCACCTTGCAAGAATGGCCAGAATAATTATTGTAGTGGCCAGTTTGTCCTTCGCGACTGTAAGTTTGAGTACTGTAAGTTTGGGTATCATCAATACAAGTTAACTCTTATTTACAATTATTCAACTCCAAATTTCTTGAAAAAGGAATTTGTCTATGATGATACTATACAGTCCATAGAGGCATCTCAATATGATGCCTGGAAAGAAAATGGAGGCAAACAAATATTTGATATGCCTACTTTCGAAGAAGAGATCGATTCACCACTCTTTGGTGATTCTAAGTGTGATCTCGATGCGGAGCCAATTTATAATGAATATGATGATAATTATAATTTGCTTATTGGTTCCAAAAATCACTTGCAGGAGTTTAAGTCCTTTGAAGCTCTTGATATGGAGACTTCAAACCAACAAGTGGTCGTCTATAATGGCCAATCTGTGGGTAATTCTATGCCAACAAAGATACTTGGGGGGCAAGATTACTCCTCCTACGAGCTAAATTTCTTCCAATTCTGCAACGCGAAGTATCTTTGTTGCTTTCCTACAAGCTCTCACAATGGGGGTTTTCATGCTATAAATTTTTACGCATCAGAGCTTGGAGTGAAGCATAGATGGCCTCCCCCGTGGCCTTCTGGAGGTTAGCCAAACATAGTACTGCTAACTTCTTTCTTTGTTTTTAAATTTCCTGTCAATTTTCAGTTTTCACTTTTATTTTCGTCATTTGTAAATCATAACGGAATAGGTGAAGTCTCTTTTGTTAATATTGGCCTAAACTCCTTATTGGTGCCTAGTTCAGGTCCCTTAAGGTTAAGGGCGGCTTTTATTAACACTTGTTGAACTGTCTTCACACTTATGACCTTTCTCATCTTAGTAAGTATAGCCTATGTGAAATGGTGTCTAGAAAGGGGACAACGTTCATGACAGGTTCTTGAATCCAGAAGTGAGTGCAAATAGGCATAAACCACTATGTGGGAGTAGCTCATGCCAAAATGGATTCTGCCTCTCTTGTTCGCCCTCCCCCATCTGGCCATTTCAGTAAGGTTGCCCAAAGAATTTGAAAGAAAATTTGTGTCTAGGCGACTATACTTGGGCCGCATGTCTAAACCTTAATTCACAATGTCTTATTGAATTAAGCTACTAAAAAAAAAATTAAAAAAAAATTATAAATACAACTCTTAGGGGGCAATTCTAGTGTTCCTACACTCGCGAAGCCCATTCATGAAGGCTTGTTTTTGAGGCCCATAATCGTTTCTTCGCTACGCCTAGCAACACTAGAGGGGCAACACTACACTATGCTAAGCCAAGTCAGCGGCTGCGGAAAACTTTTCCAGCTTCATCTATTCTTTTGCAGAGAAAACACCTTCGCGGGAAAATAGGGTCGAGTCGTAGGAGTTGGGGCTGAGATCAAGGGAAGTGTGAGAGCCACCGCCGTGACCGCCACCTCCATCGGAAGTAGTCTTCATGTTGCCAAAGATATCCTCACCATGCACGGGAAACAGTGGAAGAGTTTCAATCTCCTGGTGATCTTCTCCTCGTTGTTCCATGAAAGTTTGTTCTCCATTCATATCAAAGAAAGTAGAACTAGTTCCCCCTCCAGCCGAGATTGAATAATCCCTAGAACTCTTCTCCATGTTCATAGATCCATAACCGCCATAGTTCCTCATCTGCCCGTTAAAAGCAATCACACGAGCTGAAGAAGCAGAAGATCCGAAGTTAATATACTGATCCTCCGGTTTCCAATTGGTAACATTACCATTACCAACAAGCCCTGATCCTTGCATGGGCACATGAACATCCGAAATGGACCTCTTCTTCTGCTTCTCCCGAGCCTTTCGGTTCGCGAACCAATAAAAGACGTTCTTGCCCTCGATCTTGCCGTACCGTTTCAGCTAGAGACAGATCCTCTAAATCTGCTCTGTAGTTGGGGACCTAACTCCCTTGTTGTAGAAAAGCTCCTTGAGGATTCTTATCTGATTTGTAGTGGGAATCCACCTGGTACTTCTCTACCTGCGAAGCATGTTAGCACTACTCCCGGCTGCTTTGTTACTTCCTCCATCCTCGGTTGGTTGCCGGTTTTGTGGTTCCACTGGTGATGGATTGAGAGAATGCAAGAATTGAAGAGTGGTGATGATGAAATGTTTTTGGGATTGGAGATTTGGGTTTATAATGTGGAGGAAGATATAGGCATGCAAATATCCACCCTTGGATGGACGGTCGAAGAGAAGAATCAAACTAAGTGTCAGTAAAGCGTGATTAAAGTTGCCCTAAATCTCGGAAAAGAATGGATTATTGGCGAGTGGGGGAACCGAACGGTTTTCGAGAATGTAACTGTTCCATTTTCAATATTATCTTCTCACGGTGGAGTTTTCAACAGCTAATTAATGCGAAGTGAAAGACTCATTAATAAGATAAAACCAAGAGTTTTGAGTTGGGGCCAGCAAGTAGATCCAAAAGATAAATATTTTCTCAAAACCCTCGCCGCGAGGCTCTTTTTGACGTGGAACATATTTTAAAAGTTCATATTATATGGAGACCTATATTTTGGGCCTTGCAAGACATAATTATTGGCTTCTCACGGATATTTGAATATCATGATAAGAAAATATTATTGTATTCATAAAGTGGCTTTGCGGCCAAAAGCAGTACATTCATTACAAAGCCAAATGTGGCTGAAATACAAAACAGGAATCTTCGGATATCTTTTGAATATTTCCTCAAGTGGAAGCAGCTATGGAATCCAACGTTGGGTTGAGCCGCGCCATTATCTCCGGGAGGGGCAGAGAGTGAAGGAACCAAATATCAACTTGAGTCTCTACACCCCCTTTAGCCTTGGTAACCACCATTAGTTGGACATGAAGTATGGGAACAGCCATTCTGTAGCTTGAACCCATTCCTTCACAGAGTCCATCCCTTCTCATCCCTCCGAGATTCTGTCAAGAAGAGAAAGGTGGAGAAGGAGGTGAGAACCAAAGCCCCTTCCATCTGGAGGGCACAACACGGGCCGGGTCCAGAAGGAAGGAAACAGAGGAGGAAGGACGAACCACAAAGTGGCCTTCCTCCCTTCCCCCGTTTCGCTCTGCGTATGGGATTTTCTAAAAAAATGATCTCGCATGATCGTGGATCCCACACTCGGAGCCCCCTCGCGTTTCTAAACCAATCTGAAGCCTGGCATTTTCCATCTAGATTTCCAGAAGGGCGGAAAAAGGGCTTGCCTGAGATTACGCCATAAGGTCTAACCCAGGCTTGAGATTACGCCATAAAGCCTAAAATTTAGAGGCTAAAGGTCATTTCATGAGGGGACGATTTGTGAAGAAGGAGAAAGAGAAGCAAGGACTGAAAGGCCATTTCTTGAATATTTCAGAAGATTTGTTGTGAAAATACAACTATTTATAGGGACTTCGGGCAAATCCCCACCCTTGGATGAAGCTCAATTTCAAAACTGATGTCAGTAAATCGAGATTAGTGATTCCAAATCTCGGGAAAAAGGGGATTAGTAGCACGTGAGGAGACCGAGTGGTTTTCGAGGAGGCCTACAGAGATTGGCCCGTGAAGCTCAATTTAAAAACCGATGTCAATAAATCTTTATTAAGGTCTCCCTAAATCTCGGAAAAGAAGGGATTATTGGCGCGTGGGGGAACCGAATGGTTTTCGAGGAGGTAACTGTTCCATTTTCAATATTATCTTCTCACGGTGGAGTTTTCAACAGTTAGTTAATGCGAAGTTAAAGACTCCACTACGTCAATAGTGGCATCAGACAACACGATTCAGACAACTGCGAAATTTTTAACTGTCGTCTGATTAAATGGGACGACAGCAAGATTAATTCTATTGTGTTTGATAGCATCAGACAATACTTCTTGTTGGGTAAGTGTGATGTTGTCCCCGTTTCGTCAAGGCACAACAGAATTAAACATTGCTATTGTCCAACTGACTACTTTCAGACAAGAGTTATTGCTCTGATGTTGTGCCACTTGAGTTCAGAAAATGGTTGAAGATTGATGTTGTCTGATTAAAATTACTCAGACAACAGTTAATACATTGATATTGTGTGATTTGCATTCACACAATTCTCTGAATTTGATGTTGTCTGATTTTTTTAGTTCAGACAACTGTTTTGGTGTGTCTGTTGTGTGACTTCATTTAAAACAATAAGATGTAATTATATGTTGTCTGATTGTTTTAAGTTCAGACAACAGTTTTATTGTGTATGTTGTATGAATATGTTTCAGACAATAAACTTTAATTTTATGTTGTCTAAGTGCAAGGGCTTCATCATTTATTCTGCCCTAGTTGACTTCAACAATACTTAGCCAAATTTCAATTTTCCCATTTGAGAAAACCCGCGCCCCCTCATCAGCTCTTGCGCGCTCTCTCTCTCTCTCTCTCTCTCTCTCTCTCTCTCTCTCAAAATCACTCTCAGCTTTCTCTTTCTCTCAAAATCACACTCACCGACGCTCTCACCCCTCACACCTCTCACTAAGCCATCTCTCTCATTCAGTCCTCAACTCTCACTGTCTCACGCTCTCTCACTGTCGAAGCTTTCAAGCCAACTCCCTCAATCCATCTCACTGGAGCTTTCAACTTGCATACTATTGCTATGGAGGTTCTTGAAGATAGACCGCTCCCTCTTTTGAGCTAGGTACGATTGGGTTTATAAGGTGTGTTAGGGTTTCGGGGTTCAATTGGAATTGGGGATTAGGTTTCGTATTGAAATCGATTTTTGGGTATTTGATTTTCTGGATTACTTGGATTTGGGGATTAGGGTAGTTTCGTATTGAAATCAATTTTTGGGTATTTCATTTTCTGGATTACTTGGATTTGGGGATTGGGGATTTCATATACAAGGGAAATTGGGTACCCAGTTTCCTGTTAATTTCGAATTGGGTGTTTGCTGATATTTTTGTGAACTCTAGTTCCTTATATTCGCCAATCAAATGAACATGTGTTTCTCAATTTGCATAGATTTCCTTTGCACGTTATTTTTCAAAGATGCATTCTTTCTTTCTTTTACTTGTTTATTCAAAATCTTCTGCATATATCATATTCCTTATTGGTATTATATCTGGCCATCTGGCAATTGTTAAGCTTGTTTACTTTTTCCAAAACTTACAGTTGTTAAGCTTCCTTTCCATCTATAACTGGAGTGAGTCTGCTACATATTAAGAGCTTCTCAGTCAGGTATATTGTTCTATCTCTTAACTTATCATTTTATCTGATATACTTCTTCACTTGCTTATTGCCATTTTACAAAACTATAATGTCTAGTTGATCATCTAACTTCGTGATTATTAATCATTAAACAAGACAAACATTGATCATTGTGTCAATATTGGTTTGACCTTATGAGATATAATTCAAGAATCTGAAGACATTTTTTGAGATGTTGAACATGGTTACATTGGTGAAACTGTGATGCTAGCCTTGTGGATTTTTTCTCTGCCGTCTGTCATCCCAATACAATTATTTCCCCTTCTTTCTAGTATACTTGTGGATGCTCCCCATTTACTTAATATACTTGTTCATGCTCCCATGTTAAATTTATACAAGTCTATATGCTCTTGTTTGTTGATAATTTCGATGACAATGGTTGTGAAAATTTAACACTTGTAAGTAATATGATAGGGAAATTACGTGATTGAAAAGAAATCTCGGCAAATGCACTGAGCAAAGCCGGGGAGGAGTACAAGAGTATTGCTGTGACAAAACTAGCTGAGATAAACAGTTCAAGTGAGTATTTCTAAACTTTGTCTTATTCTGTACTAGTGAATGCATATAGGTTTATAATTTTAGTTGATGTTTGTTGAACTGTATACTTGCGATGATTGCTTTGCTGCCTAAGTGTATTGTAATGTGATTCTATTACCTGCATATTGTATACAATTACATGTGATGTGATGAAAATGTAGGAAAAGTATGATGATTACTTTCTAGGAATTCTTTCTAAGTTGTTTTGTTTTTGATTGTAAGATGGATAAATCATGGATGCATGCTGATAGAAGATCGCAAACCTTTGAGCTAGGTGTTGAAGAAATGCTTATGTTTGCATTAGAGAATGGTTGTGATGTTAATAGATTATGTTGTCCTTGTATGAACTGTGCGCACAGCAAACATTGGAAGGCTAGTGTAGTCAAAGATCATTTAGTGGAGTTTGGGATTGATAAAACTTATACAAAATGGATATGGCATGGGGAAAAATCAGAAAGTGAATGGCATTCTGAAACTGTAGAGAAGGAACAGAATGACATAGGTATAGGGGGGTCTGATGATGAAGAGTTTTCAGAAGACTCTAATGAGTTTTTAAGGTTTGTCGAAGATGGCGATAAACCTCTTTACCCTGGTTGTACCCGTTTTACCAAGTTGAATGGACTTGTTAAAACTTATAATCTGAAAGCAAAGCATGGGTTGAGTGATGCTTGCTATTCAGACATGTTAATACTAATTGGAATCTTGCTTCCAGAAGGTAATGAAGTACCAGGTTCTTTTTATGAGGCCAAAAAGACGTTATGTGCGTTAGGAATGGATTACGAAAAAATACATGCATGCCCTAATGACTGCATATTATATAGGGATAATCATATGGATGCGGCAAGCTGCCCTGTTTGTGGTATATCTAGGTGGAAGAAGGGAAAGAATAATGTAGAGAAAGTAGGGGTTCCAGGTAAGGTGTTGTGGTATTTTCCACCTATACCTAGGTTTCGGAAGATGTTTCAGTCGACACAAACAGCTAAAGCCTTGACTTGGCATGCTGATGAGCGAGTGAAGGATGATAAAATGAGGCATCCGGCTGATTCCCCTAGTTGGAAGTTAGTGGATGATAAGTGGCCTGCTTTTAGGTCAGAGCCTAGGAATCTAAGGCTAGCGCTATCCTCTGACGGTTTCAATCCCCACAGTTCTCTTTCTAGTAGATACTCTTGCTGGCCTGTCATATTAGTGAGCTACAATCTTCCTCCATAGCTTTGCATGAAGAGGAAGTATATGATGCTCACTTTGTTAATCTCGGGACCTAAACAACCTGGAAATGACATTGATGTCTACCTCCAGCCATTGATAGATGATTTGAAAATTTTGTGGGAAGGGGTTGAAGAGGTATATGACTGTTATAGGAAAGAGTACTTTAAACTGAGAGCAGTACTCTTCTGGACGATCAATGACTTCCCTGCTTATGGGAACCTGTCAGGCAACATTGTGAAAGGATACAATGCGTGTCCTATTTGTCTTGAGCATACCAAACCTCATAGGCTGGGTCATGGTAAGAAGATGTCGTATCAGCGGCATCGAAGATTCTTACCACATCACCATCCTTATCGAAGACAGGCAACAGCTTTTGATAACACTGAAGAAGTTGACCCCGCTCCTGTTCCATTAAGTGGAGAGGAGGTGTTGAAAAGAGTAGAAGGTTTAACCCGACCTTTTGGTAAAAACCACACTCATCCTCCATATAAGGGTGTTGAAGATCAGAACAGACCTTGCTGGAAGAAGAAATCAGTTTTTTTTTCCAACTTGAGTACTGGAAGTTTCTTCCAGTTCGACATAATCTTGATGTCATGCACATCGAGAAGAATGTGTGCGAAGCAATAATTGGTACATTGCTGCACATTCCTGGAAAAACAAAAGATGGGGTGGTTGCTCGATTAGATATGGTGGCAATGGTATAAGGACTGGTTTGAAGCCTGAAACAGGCAGAAAAAAGCAGAAGTTACCCTTGGCAAGCTGGAATCTGATGTTAGAAGAAAAAAAAATAGTTTGCACTTCTTTTTTTGGAATGAAGCTAGCTGACCGATTGTGTTCACAAGTGAGGAGTTTAGTGTCTATGGATGATCTTCGGCTTATTGGCATGAAATCGCATGATTGCCATATAGTGCTCCATGACTTACTCCCCATTGCAATTCGCTCTGTATTAAATAAACCTGTTAGGTATGCCATCATCAGATTCTGTCTTTTCTTCAAGGGGATTTGCAGTAAAGTCATCCATGTTGAGAAGCTAAAAAAAATGCAAGCTGACCTTATTGAAACAGTTTGTGAGCTTGAAAAATTCTTCCCACCTTCCTTCTTCGATATTATGATTCATCTTTCGGTCCATCTTGTTAGAGAAGTTGAGCTCTGCGGGCCCGTTTTCTTTTGATAGATGTATCCATTTGAAAGGTACATGAAGACTTTGAAGGGTTATGTTAGAAACCGTACATTTCCAGAAGGTTGCATTGCTGAGGCATACATCGCTGAAGAAGCAGTGGAGTTTTTGGCAGAACGTGATCTAGAAGGAGCTACTGTTGGACTACCAACAAGCGGCACCTTTGAGGAATCATGCAGACCTTTATCAGGCGCCACAATGATTAATCCTGGTCAGAAGGAGTTCCAGCTAGCACATCTGTGTGTGTTGCAGAATACGGATGAAGCAAGGCCGTATTTTGAGTAAGTGAACTTCCATGTTTTTGTAAATCTATTTTGCTTATGTATAAATATTGTAATTTTGTTTACTGAACTTAAGACATTTTCCCTCTTTTTTTGTAGCGAACATTTGGAAATGTTGAAACGTGTTTTTCCAAACTTCCAAAAAAATGAGAAATGGCTAAAGGAGAAGCAGAATAAAACATTTGTGAAATGGATACAAGACAAGGTATATGATTGTTTATTTCAGCTCCTTGATTTGGTATATATATTTGTACCTATTTTCATAATTACAAATTTGGAAATGCAGGTTGCATCTGAACTTGTTCATGACGATAACAATGTATCAGAAAAGTTAAGGTGGATTGCTGATGGTCCTAATCCAGAAGTACCTTCATTCTGTGCATACACGATAAATGGGGTTAACTTCACCACCAAGGATCGCGATGATGTCCGCGCAGTGCAATGTAGTGGGGTTTCATTGTTTGCCAATGTCATGCTAGTCTCTAGTGCAAAGGATAAGAACCCTAAATATGATGACACAAATTTTTATGGAGTCATTAGAGATATATGGGAATTAGACTATCATAGCTTTAGGGTACCTATCTTTCATTGTGATTGGGTTGATATCGATAAGGGCATTAAGATAGATGACTTGGGATTTACGTTAGTAAACTTGAATAAGTTAGGTCATTTCAACGATCCTTTTGTGTTAAGGACAGATGTGAAGCAAGTCTGCTACATATCTGACCCTCTTAACGCCAATTGGTCAGTGGTTTTAAGATGTCCGGATAGGGATTACCATGGTCGTGATGATGAAGAGGTGGGAGTCATTGAACTTCAGCAGGAGCACTTTGATGCAACCATGCCACCTATCGATACTACTGAAGGCACTGGTGAACAAACCAACAATTATATGCGTGATGGGGACGAAGGAATATGGATGGAATGATGAGTGTGAAGTCATAGTTTAGGGTTGTTTATCATTATTTTGATCGTTGTACTTATTTCAATTCAGATTTAAACCTTTGTGATTCTTCATTTCATTTGCAATGTGAATCTATGTTATTACTTGATGTTTACCTTTGCTTAAAGTATATTATTGCATTATATGTTTAATCACTTGCAATTTTGCCTTAGATAACAATTCTGAATCTTTGTTTTATTTTGCTTTACCATGCTTCAATCTGCCTTATTTATGTTTAGCTAACCTATGTCTTTTTGGTTGTAGGTTATGGCTCCTTCAAAGACATTGGCTACCTCAAGAGCAAAAGAAAATATTCTTAAGGCATTGAGTGCTACAAGAGCGAGGTCTGCACCAGTAGCAGCAAAATCTGGTCTATCAAATGCTTCTGAAAATAATACTTCCCCAAAGAAAGCAATAACGTCACTGAAGGTGAACAAGACATTGACCAAGAAGAAGGGCAAATCCTCAAAGGCCACCAGCCCCTTACCAACCGGCTTAAAGTTGCTGAAGCGCGGCTGTGTAACAATGCATAGGATTGTGCGACGAAAAATTCTTGGAATTAAGCAGAAAGTCTTGTTTAACCAGAAGGGGGCGGCTTATGGTGCTGCAGCCAAGGAGATGCAGTCATATATCGGGGTACTAGCATGTACCAAGGCACCTATTTGGAGACCTAGTTGGAAGCAAGTGCCAAAAGATCGTAAAAATAAAATTTGGCAGTGTGTTGAGGTATTCAAATTCTCCTTTCTTTTGTTTATTAATGTAAATACAACTTCATGTTCATATATGGTTTTAATTTGAATAATATCATTTCTTTAGATGGCATTTGAGATACCCCCAGAGGCAAGGAGAATGGTCCTAGCTTCAGCTTCACAGAAGTGGAGAGAATTCAAGAGCAAGCTGAGTACACAGTACATCATCCCACATAAGGATGAACCTGAACTGTTAGAGTATCCCCCAGCTGACTACAACTTCATTGAGAAGGCTCATTGGGACATATTTGTTGCTGATCGCTTGTCTGAAGAGTTTCAGGTCGTGTATTTTAATATTTTCTGGCACTTGGTTAAATTATTACTACTCATGTTGGAACCAAAGACATTGATGAATGTTCTTATTTCTGCGGTTTATAGATATTGCACGAGGTGCAGAAGAAAAAGAGGGCTAAGAACAAGTACCCTCATCGCATGTCACGCAAGGGATATGCAAATCTGGAGGTTGAACTGGTGAGCAGAGATTGATGCTCTATTTGTCTTACATGCTAAATTGTTTTATGGTTATTTTGGTTACTTATATTGATGCGATATTCTAGTCTGAGTCTCTAGAAGATTCAGAGCTGGACCGTGCAACAATGTGGATAAAGGCACGATAGGATAAACATGGAAACTTCAAAGATGGTGAGTTAGAGCAGAAGGTTGCAGCAATAGTAAGTAAACTGGTATACTTGTTTTAGTTTATTGAAGCCATCTTTTACAACTATATTACTAAATATACAAAGGTTAAAACGTCACTGATTTATATTGAAAATTATTTTTTGATTTAGAACAAGTTGAGGAAGCAAGTGAGTGACGGTGAGGTGACAACATGCGACACCGATGATGTATTGACAAAGGCTCTAGGAAATGCTGAGCACCATGGCAGAGTACGTGGTGTGGGAGGTTATGTCAAGCCTGCTACGTATTTCAAACTGCCTAGGAACAAAAGGAAGACTGTTGAAGAGAGGATTAAGGAAGGCTGCAAGAAACTTATAGAAGAGGAGGCAGAGAAAATTGTGGCACGAGAAAGAGCACATTGGGCTGACACGATAATGAGATTGGAAGCAAAATTAGATGGGAGAGCCCTTCCCATTGAGTCGCCTCCGGCAGGCCATGTTACCAAGGACCTTGGTTCTGGACAAGGTAGCTGCTCCAATTTGCGGGAGAAGTGTCCTCTTCAAAAGGCTGAAGACCTTGTTGTCAGCGCAAAGAAGCGTTTGGAGTTAGAGGTTGAAGTTCAGGAGAAAGTACAAGAAGAAAATATTGTGAAGCTGCCGGTGGAAGAACCAGTGGCTATAGAGGTTGAAGAAAAGGCTATTCAGTTGGTGGAGTCACACAACAGGTATATAAGCACTATTAGAGTATGAAGATGTAAATTACTTATTTTTCATGCATATGATTTTTGCCGTAAATCTGATCTGTTGATTTCTTGATTTGTATTGGAAAATGTGTTTTTTCATAAAACAGGAACTCAAGGACTTAGAGTGCAAATTGGCTGTAGGTGACATCAACAATATTGTTGCCATTGCAACCATTGTTGAAGTCGACGCTGCGTGCGCCAACCAGACAATTCATGGTGCTCCTTTGGGAGAAGGGAATGTGCGAGTGTCGATTTTGCGTCCACTTGATCCCGAAGCTAAGCTTCCATTCCCAGTCGCTGATGAGATAGTTACTGTTAAGGATGCTGTTGGAACTTACATTGCTTGGCCAAGAGACCTCATAGTTCAACCCCCTCCCCATACAGAGAAGGTAAAGTAACTAGATTTGGAATTGAAGCATGCATGTTAAAGTATATGGTATTTAGTAATAATTGAAACTACTTTCATGTAGAAACAACGGCCTAAGTCTGTTAAGGGTCTGAAGAAGAGGAAAAGGCCAGTAGAGGAGGATGAAGAGGAGGATCTCGACTTGAAGAAACTGCCAAAAGATTACCCTGCACCGTTGAAATGCTTGTGGTTGTGGGCTAGAGACAATTTGGCAAATGGGAGGACAATGTCCTTTCAAATGGAAGATAAAGTTTTTGGCATCAACAGGAAGCATTATTTGTTTAAGGGAGACATTTATGCATTGTGTACCATGTCTGAACTATCTGGTGGAGTGATCTCCATGTATATTCTGTAAGTTGATAAAAAAAAAATAATTAGCCATTCATAACATATTATTAGTTTATAATTGTATTGTACTTTACTCGATTGCAAATATATATTAACGATGTGTGCTTCTACAGCTACTTGCATGAAGTCTTGAAGAAATCAAAGATGGCAGACATGGTTGGCTTTGTAGACCCTGCACAAATTGGAGCACTTGCGTGTGGAAGTGCAACAGAAAGATCGCATCAACTGGCAAATAGGTTCAAAAATGCAAAGAAAGGCCAGATTTTTATGTTGCCATATAATGCAGGGTGATTGAGTTATCTTTAACTTATCTACTTACTTGAATGGTCTTTTAAATGTAGTATGTCTATATATAATACAAAAACTGGATTTGACATAATTTTTTGGTTTAAATTTTTAAGTAAGCATTGGATGTTGACTGTTGTCAACCCAGAGGAAGAAACAATCTACTTCATGGATCCACTAAGGCGTCGACTAGTTGGTGGAGAATGGCAGACAGTTGTGGAGAAGTAAGTTTAGAGTGTCTCTGATTTTGATAAAATGATGGAATGATGATATATGTGGTTGTTCGTTTGTTTGCCATCGATTGATTAAAGCTTGTTGTTGTCTTCTGTTTTATTGTTGAAGTGGAATCAAAATTTACAATGCTCAGATGGATAGATGTGGCTGAAAATCTATAGTGTGGCATAACATGGGGGTATGTCTAGCTAGTATTCAATTGTAGATTCAGAATTTGTACTTGGTATATATACATATGATGGTTAGCACAAACTAAGTTGTTGTAACGTTATGTTTTTAGGGAATTCCGGTGCAGCAAGGTGACAAGGATTGTGGCATATTCATCATGCGGTACATGAAGGAAATAGTTGCGGATAAGAATCTAGAATTTGCATCAAAGGTGAAGCCTGAAATTTTAGCCTGGACTGCATTGTAACTCCATTTTCTTCTTGCTGCATGAATGGTTGTGATGTTGAGATTCTGCTATTCTATTTGTTTCAGTGGCAGCGGCGATCGGAATTGGTTTACACCCAAAAGGATCTTGATGATGTGAGGTCAGAGTGGGCAAAGTTTGTCTTGAAGTATCATGCATAGCTATATGGTTGGTAAATGGAGGGATAATGTTTTGGTATTTTGACTGCAGTACCCTAGGTAGATCATGTTTTTTGGCCTTTAGGCAAATATGGTTAATGTGCGCACATTGGACACATATATGGACAAGTTCATGATCATGGCCTTTATGTTTTTAGCCTTAAGGTATATATAGGCAGGGTGCTGTGTTACTGTTGGGATATGAATACAGCTGAAGGAATTTGTATGTTTTAGAATCAATGGAAAGCTAGCTTTTGGAATCCAATGTTGGATGTGTTTGTGGATGTTTTGATCAATTGGTTTTTCTTGTTAGATGCAATGTCCAGAATGCATGTCTTATGAGGCTATCTCAGACAATTCAATTCTAAGAAAGAAAAAAAAAAACTATTGTCTAATGACTGGACGTAATAAAATTGAAATGAAAAAACTGTTGTGTGTAAAACCTAACTACAATATCACTCAACCAAGTTCAGTTGTCCAACTTTAAGAAACACAACTACAAAGTTACATATTCTGTTGTCTGAAGTAAAGGAAGACAACAAAGAATAGAACAAAGTTGTAACCAAGTTATTGTTTGACTTCATTAACCACCACATCTTTTCATAAATAGCATTGTTGGAAACACACTTTAAGGAGTAAAAGGGCTAACAAGCTATTGTTCCACTACTAACCAGACAATAGTTATATTCGAAAATGATGAATTGTAATACATTAACAGACAACAACTTTACCAAAACTAGGTTGTGTCAATCTAATCCACTCAGCAGATAAAACCTACCCCTAGATGTTGAAGAGTCATAGAGACAATACATTTTCTAAAAGAAATGTTGTCTGACTTGTTCTCACAAGTTACCGATCTTCATCTTCTGCTGACTTAATTTACATCCCACAACAGCATTAGTAATCTACAATTGTCTTTTCTGGTATTCAGACAACAGGTATGTAGACATCTGCTCTTGTACTATCTTTCTTCACACGACAGTTCTGTGCTGTTGTCTGACCACCCCATCAGACGGCACAGGCTTTAACAACAGCGCCCAGACTGATCAGACGACAGTCCAAAACTGTCGTCTGATGCCATTATTGACGTAGTGCTCGTTAAGAAGATAAAACCAAGAGTTTTGAGTTGGGGCCAGTAAGTGGATCCAAAAGATAAATATTAGTTAAGGAATAAAGATGCTGTCGGTACTACAAGAAGAATATATATGTATATTTTGTACTACAATTGGGCCTATGGAAATCACTACTATAAGTCATAAGAGGCCTAAAGTGGTCGGCCAGCAAAATCAACCTTCACACAAAGCACCTCAACCTGAAGGCCTGCAGCAAGGGCCCTGTTTTCAATCAATAAGGCTCGTTCTTCAGCTTGGGCCAAGCGGCGAGTCAATTCTTCGGAGGCAGCCAAGGGAGCGTCCAGTTGGGATTCCTCTGCGCTGAGCTCGTTGTTCACATGGGCCAAACAAGCTTGGAGATGTCGGATCTGGGCTTCTAAGTCTAACTTCTGGAGCCTTATCTCCCCCATGCGAGTGGCTTGATCATTCAAGGTGCTGCGAAGAGTCTCCATCTCATTAGCGAGGTTAATCCGTACCACGCAGGCCGCACGAGCTCGAGCCTCCACGGCAGATTGGCGAGCACGGGCCATGTCAAGGTCTTTCAACAGCTTCTCTATAGTGTCGAGCTGAGTTGGATTGATCGCATGCTCTCGGGGAAGGAACACAATGGCTTCCCAGATCCTGGGGAGTTCTTCAGGCCCCAGCCGCCACTGTCCCAAAAGGTTTCAAAGCTCTGTCCTTGCTAGTTCAGCGGCGGTAGGAAAAGTTTCCTCAAGGATTCGAGCTAGCTTTTCAAGCCTAGTGGGAAGAGGAGGCGGAGGATTCACAGCACGATCATAAGTCACCAATGTTAGAGGGTTGATTAGTTCCTTAATTCTTTCATCTTCAGCATAATTTCCCTCAACGACCTCCTGAGCTTGGTCCGACATCTCAGCCGCGGGAGATTCTGGAAATTCATCAGTAGAGTATTGGAAACAAGCAGCTCCGAAAGCAGAACCTTCGGCCTCAACGCTCGCCTGGTCTATTTCCGAAATTAAGAGACCACCACTGCTCGCCTCATCCCCCAAACCTGGGATGTACGTCCCGCCGGCCAGAGCTTCGGCGTCAAGGACCACCTCCTTGATACAAACAGAATCCTGGTCAGGTTCAGAAATGTCAGAGAGCAGGTTTGGAGCTAAAGGGAAATGGAAAGCATTGGCCAACAGTGGCTTACCTCTCGAGCTGTCGAGTCCATATCTGGTACGTGGTCACCAAGAGGAAGAAGCCCCGCTTCATTCACCTCTTGGACCTCTAGTACCGCGAGAATCTCTGTCGTCATCAGTTCCTCATAAGCGGCAGAAGCCTCAGAATGGCTTTCCACGCTTTCATGCTCCGAGGAGTCGTCATCGGAGATCGTTATTAGAATGGTAGGACCTTGCAAATGCACTGTAGATGTGGGAGATGGAAGAGGTGCCACGGGGTTAGTTGATGCTTGAATTAGCGAGAGAGTTGGCTCTTCTGCAGCGGCTGAGGATCCAGCCTCGCTCAGGCGAGTAGGATCAGTGGTCCTCTGACGGACCTGTCAAAAGATACATAGTGAAGATCCTGCCCAGATTCTAAAATTTAAATAGGATAAGACGAGGCCGGAGTTTACCAATCACATTCCCAGAGGTTCGTCATCTTCAAAACTCCCTTCGACGAATTGAGCTCAATCGTGTTTGCAAGCGAAGACTGCAGTGGCCTGTACGAGAGAAGAATCACAACTCAAAAAGGAGGGAAGCATGCACCAAATATACAAGTTTGGGATCGTTCTTAACCAAATTACCTCAGCTGGATCTTCATCATGAGAAGTCTCTCCCTCAGGAGTCTCCTCTGCTATTACCTTTTGTTTCCCGGCTTGAATTGAGGTTGTCTTGCTCCGGGTAGTTTGCTGCAAAACACACTCAGGAATAAGAGCGGAAAAATCAAGACAAGGAAAAGGAATGGTGAAGAAAGACAAAAACTTACTGTTGCCCTAGGCTCGTGGATTTGTATCCCTGGACGCGATGAGCGAGAAGGTAGAATGGGTAGTGGGGGTTGTGCTGCAGGGTTGGAGAAGCGCTCAAGAATCTCTCGGTCCTCCAGACCAGGACTACTCATGCCACGAAAGATCAGGACAAAGAGTTCGTCATGTGGCAAGTCCCAACAGTTCACGAACACTTCTTTCCACCAATTAGCATAATCATCGTCGACATCGTTGAGGGGGTACAGCGCTCTGACCCAAGGGGGAATCACTATCAAAGTAAACTGATTCTGAAAGGGGGCAGATCCAGGCGGGGCTAATCTCCGCCAAGAGGTGTAGTAATTGGCAGAATTAACCAAAGGCCAGGGTACCAACTGGGCCAACCCAAATTGGCGAGCAAAGTGGTTAGGGGCATAGAGCTCATAACTTACGGGATCGGTGGCAAGACGAATATCCAAGCAGGAGATGGCGCGACGAAAGGCCAGAAGGGCTCTTTCGCTATGATTCCGTCCACTGGGCAGAAAGCCATCATCAAGGGGAGGAGGGAATCACCTAGAAAGGACTATTTTTGGGTCTGGCATCTCTCCCAGCAAGTACAAGTAAATAAAACACTCAGAGTAGGGTGGAGCTCGATACCTTACGTTGCGGCAAAGCCAATTCCCCAAAAGGGAATCGAGTGAGGTTCCTTTGGAATATCACCGCCGATGGAAGCCAGGGAAATAAATCTGCAACCAAAAGGCAAGGATCCAGAAAGGGCTACTAATGTCGGTATTGAAGGGGCGCATTATGGCTCTATAAAGAGAGCGATATAACGCACCCAATACGGGTTGCCCAAGGCCAACGCAAATACCATTGTAGAGAGCAGTGGCCACAGAATTCCAGGGCCCAGTAGGTTTGTTGGAAGAAGTGCAAAAGATAAATTTGCAAAGCCAGAATTCCAGGAATGCGATACCTCCTGTAAAGTCACGCTGGGTGCAGTAATAGTCGCGCCAGAATGGGTAGGATCTGCTGTGATGCCCCCGACCAGCCATATCCATTCTCAAAGGAAATTGAATGCCATCAAACTGACCATGCACCTAGGGGTCAAAATCAATGGGCAACCCCGTGATGGTAAGAACATCCATGCACCTATGCTCATCTGCCCAAACCGAAAATCGAATGTATTGCTGGAGGTGTTTCAGAAGCAAAGAGCGGTGGCTAGCGGTGCAGGGCTAGTATTATGGGGAAGACAGAAGCATAGATCGATGGTTTGGGTGATACCCACTGCATCCCATCGGGCCAAATCTCTCGCTCGGACCTCCTGATATCAAACATTTTCCTCGGGAGCGATGGTAGGCCAGAAGCCCACTTTCCTCCTTGGTCCCCAACTGCTAAAATCACCTGGCACCTGCTGAAGAGCCGCTATAGGACAGCGGATGGGAAGCCCATAATAGGCCATAGCATCATCTGGCGAACGATCGCGAGGTGTGGGACCCAGACTCGCTTGACTATCATCTCCACCAAAGCCCATCAGTTGATTTCTCTCCTCTCCGGTCTGACTTCTACATCGAACACTCATGATAGTCCGCCAGGTGAATGCGACTTTCTCAGTGATTTCATCTGCCTGATCGATAAAGAATGGTTTCTTGGATGCCATTTCTGGGTCGCAAGGAACACTTCTCCATTACACCTTGATTTATAGCTCATATATTTTTGCTTCTGTGATTAATTTATTAGTTGGGCCAGTGAGTGGCTCTAGTTGATAATTAATGAATCATTATTCCATCTTGAGAATCGCATCTAAGGCGACAGTAAGAGATGGCATTACACCTTTCCCTACCACCGCAGGGCCAGCATAGTGGCCTGATGTTAATAATAAAAAAAAAAAAAACATGATTAAAACCGATGCGGTTTTAGATGCTAAAGTTGTAGCAAATATGGTGGTTTCACTTGGTCACATGTCATGATGACGATAGCCATGATCCAATCATCCTATTCGGCATAACACTCGCGAAGGATTAAATGACAGCAAATAGTTTGCTATTCTGCATCTTATTCGCCAAGTACTGTAGGCCTTGATCAAACTTGATCTAGCCAGCGAAGCGGCTCCAACACTTACATTCGAGAAAATCAACAGAAAGCCAGCGAACAAGGCAGATACTTGTTGCTATACACATGGCGAAGCTACCACCAAGGAAGAAAAGGATCCTCATTCGCGATCAAAAGCAGTCTCCTTCGCATGGGGGGCACACTAAAGTTTTGATCTCCTACAACTTGCCTAAGTTTCGCCAATTCACTGCATACCAGACATCAGATACATGGGGGTAATAAAGTTGACAAAGAAAGCGTCAGTTCATGACAAAGGCAATTCAGATTGTGGTATTCAAGCTTTATGGCCTATTTAGAGGACTATATGGAATCAGTCAAGTAATATCAGTCAAGCCAATACAAGTGGCTTTGGAGCAACGACATTATAAGAGCAGTGATGATTCAAGACCTCTTCAGTCAAGACGAAAACCTTTTGACTTCGAGGTCTGGGGGCAATGTTTGGACCCAAAATGAGCATTTTGGCCTGACAAAGCGTGTCTTGGAGAAATTGAGCCAATGTCAGTGGCTCAAGCTATATATTGTCGACAAGTTCGAAATATATTATTTAGAGGCTAAATAAAGCCTACTATGGAAGATTATGCGAGTTTCAAGAAAAGAAAATGATGGAAGCATGGAAATGAAAAGTCAACTTTAGCACATTTTCCTACTTCGGCTAGGAGAAACCGAGCTAAACAAGGAAGGAGGGGCCGCAGACTAACCAAACGAAATCCAAATGAGCTAAAACTTTGTAGATTAATTCTAGACATCCCAAAGATCATTTCTTATGCAGAGTGCCAGAGCTCGTTTTGAATGGAAATCCTTAAAACAATCAGTCCAATTTTCTGCAGAAGCAAAACTGGAAAACTGGACCTGTAAGGAGTCCAGCAGCGTTTCCGGCCCAACGACATGGATTTAAGCTCTGAAATTTGGACAGCATGATCTACACTCATGATGGATCATTTGATATGAAGAAGTCGAAGGCCTATTCTGGATTCTTGGTAGAGATATAATTGAAGGAATAAAGGAGCAGAAAATGACTTAAACCTAACAAATTCCATTAAGTGTTTAAGTATTCAAACCTAACATTCCATTAGTGTTTAAGTGCTCAAACCTAACCTATCATGATTTGTTTAAGGCCAAATAGTATTGCTTGGTAGCCTATATATAGAGGCTACAACAAGTAACAATTCACCAATTCATTCATCAATACATCTCTAAGATGATCTAAGTCTCTCTAGAGCAACCCCTCTCTTTCTCTTACCGGTGAACCACTCCAAGTCCCAGTCTCCTCAGGAGCTGACTTTCAGTGCCACCAAACCTTCTGTCAAAGTGCTTTGGTCCTAGTCTCCTTGGGAGCCGACTGTAGTACCGCGACCATAACGATTACGGAACCAGCCAAGAAAGGGTAACGCCCTCGCAAACCAGCCAAGCTAAAGTCACGCTTTAGCAAGTTCTCTCTACTTCCCAGTGATTTCACTTTGCTTAACCTACAACATTGAGTATCGACTTGGTGACACAAGATAAAGTCCTCCAACACGAGGCACAGAAGACCCTCACAACGAGGTTGGTGCTCTCCTCGTCTATAGTCGCTGAAAAGAAGTCAGGTCAAGGGACACCCCCGACGACTGTACCCAAACGGTGCTGGCACGCCCGCACAGAAAAGAGACTGTTGACCAGCTGCAACAAAACTGGAGCCAAATAATAGGATCAGACTCTGTATATTGATCTCGTTAGGGAGCGTTTGCGGACATGGCAATGTTCACTCGACGCTGTGGGTGGGAGGTCAAAGGAGTTGGATCAGTCGCACAGATGGCGGGTATCAGCGGTGGTGTGACTGGTGGCTTTGGGCTGGAAAGGTACCGGTGGGCTCATTGGGCTTGGGTTTTGGCTTACCCTATTGTTTGGGCCTGCGTTGGTAGTGGCTGGGCCTCTTGGGCATTAATCTGGCCTGTGGGCCTCAATTTTTGGTTCACTGGTCTAGGGGCCCTTATGGGCCGGATTACCCTGTTACTATGTGGTTGGATGAATTGGGTCTCTATGGTCCATAGTATTGCTTAATTTATGTTTTGGGTCGCAAAAACCAGTGCCTTAGTTGGTTACTTTTAAGTCTTGCTTCGAGGTTTCTTGGTTTTTGTTAGAATAAAGGTGCGTGAATTTACCAAAAGGTGGGTGTACTCGGGATTTTGTGGGATTTTATTCTTCTAGAATAGGTTTTCATGAGATTCTAAGGGGCGATTATTTCTGACGACCCCATAGGGGTGTTTCGTTCTTGTACTGCTTGCTGAATTATAATGAAAATGCTGACATATTTCTCTCAAAGAAACTAGACATTCCACTTACAAAGTAAATACTAATGTCACTGGACCAAATGACTTTAGTTCTCAATGGTAATCATAATTTTTTGTTTTCTTTTTAAAAGGTGTTTGGAACCTAGTCTAGCTGATAAGCTCATCCCCATGCCAAGTTTACAGCAGGAGGAGGGGAGCAGGTATGTAATAACCTCAATTTCCGATTAATTTCTTGTATTATTTGTGGAATTAATGAACATATTATTGGATTGAATTGTGGTGTTAATGCCTTGTTCGATTTAAATTATTGAAAAATCGAAATTGTTCGTACGTTTTAGAAGCTCGAAACGTCGATTCAAAAGTTGACTTTTTATACATTTGGAATTTGGAAAAACTTCCTTCATGAAAGTTGTAGAGCGCGTCAATATGAACTTGTACGTATGCGAAACACAAAAATCGGAGTTTGTATGATTAAGTTATGAATTTTTGAAAAAGTTTCCAAATTAGTATAAAGGACGAAAAAAATCAGAAATTGCAAAAAAGCCCAGTTTCAAAAAATGGAAACTGAACTCTCTTGATGAGCCGCTTGTCCCATTCTCTTCGCCTTACTCCCATCTACAAGTCTGAGAAATTTCACGACGTGAGTCAGCTCGTGCACGGCGCAGCAACACCAAGAAGTGGTGGCGGCGCTGCCATTGTTGGCCATCTTGGAACTCACAATTCCGGCCACCATTTCTGGTGATTCTTGGGGGCTTTTGGAGCCCATAGGACTAAGAAGCTTTCTCCTAAGGTGACTTGCAACGATTCAACCTGTGGAGCTCGAATTTTGAAGATTGGGAATCTAGGGTTCATCGGATTTCAAATCTTTCGAGGTAAATTTTGGCCAAATGGCTTTGATTCAAACTTTATGCTAGTTATGAATGTTGTTCTACATGTGTAGAAGAATATTTTTTTTGTTTAGGAAGTTTGGCCCAATTTTGAAGTTGGCCGCCGGCGGCGCCGCCAACTGTGGAGGTGCATTCCGGTGGGTTCCGGCCGCCCCAGGGATCTGTCCCTGATTTTGATCTACTCGACGATACGAGCATTTCGATATACAATACGTAATTTTTGAAGATTGTATGAATTTGTTACGAATTTTACCGTTTTTGATCATCTAAGTTTCGATCCGTGAGGATCAGACTGTCCGATCGACTTGTAATTCTGATAGGATGATCGTAGGACTATTCCAATGACTTTGTGTGGTCACGGTTGAAGATCCGACCGTTGGATCTTCGTATAATTGTGAAATAACGATTCAAAAGGGTAATCCGTGAGAATCTAGTCGTCGGATCATCGTATAATTTTGATAGGATGATCCTAAGGGCGAACTGTGAGGATCTGACTGTTGGATCATCGTTTAGTATTGTTAAGGTAATTTCAGATGACGATATGTGAAGATCCGACCATAGGATCACCGTATAATTAAGATCCGATCGTCAGATCATCGCATAATTATCACTACTAAAAACAATTGCTTTTGCGACGCCTATTTTGCGACAGCAAATTGAGCTTTTGTGAGGGCAAGAACTTTTCGCGATGGAAATGTTAGCGTTGTAATAGGTGGCGTCACAAGATCCATTTGCGACGGTAAATTTCCGTTGCAAAAAGTATTTGCGACGGAAAACTACTGCCGTTGCAATGACTAAACTATTTGCGACGGGTACTTTGCCATCGCAAAAAAATATTTCATTTAAAAAAAAAAAGTGGGATGAATTGGTTGCGACGGATACTTTGCCGTCGCAAAAGAATATGTCATTTATAAAAAAATAAAAAAAATAAAAAAATGGTGTGAATTGCACACCAAAGCTAGTACCATCTATAGCAATTATTATGAACCGAAAAATATCAAATTACAATATGAAACCCATCATCTATAACCAAGCAGCAATCAAAAGTCAGCCAAAACAACAGCACTGCAGCACCTTCACTTCTAAAAGATGGCCAGACTATCAACCACAGCTGCTGCCACAATCAGGTAATCTACATAACAAGGTAGCTTAGTAATAGTTTTCCTTTTACTCAGGTTCATATATATAAGCCTTGTATATCTTATCATATACCTGCACATGCATGAGCTGCCATATCATCCAATTCCTCTCATTATATTGCCCAAATTTGTATGTCCCTGAAACTAACAATAGGAAACTTAGTATTACTGCTGCCAAAAAGAACGAAAAACATATGGCACCACACAATATATATGTTTGAACAAGTTCCGATCCTCTACTGAAATCTTACCATATAATATCAAAACAATTGATAGTTACAACTGATTTTTAAAGCAACTCATATATAGCAAGACTAGCGACCTCAATTCAAAATTAGGTATCCTTGCCAATGCTCACATAGATATGCTAACCTGAAAAGTTTTTAGCAAAAAGCTTCCACTTCAACACCACTCTTCCAAACAACTAAATACACAAACCCCAAACATTATCTATGAATTTCATGCAAATGAAAAACGAAGACGCTAGAACTTGAAACTAAATTAGCACATACAAATATCCAACTGAGACTTAGACAGAAATCCTATATGAAAATAGATAAGAAATTAAATAAAACGCCTAAAAGGAAAAGGCATACCTAGTATCATCACCAGCGAAAGTTGCTTGAGTGGTTATCATAATGTTTCGGTAGAAGAGAGAGACAAAGGAGGGAATATTTCTCAAACGTAAATAAAGATCTGTAAAAAAAAAAAAAATAGAAGAATATCAAAACACAATATTGAGAAATTAAAACCTAAATTGTTCAACCAACTCAAAATTTGGGGTTTAAAAAATTCAATCAAAATTTCTCACTCCAGCTGCATTTTCTGTATATAAAGTCTAGTACATGTATCATCTTCCCCCGATTTTATAAACTAGCAGCTACATATTGCATTTTGGACTAAATTAACACAAATGTTAAATGCCATAGACGATGTAACCATCTGATAAAGAAAAAAATATAAACAAATAAGGATGCCAATGAAATTCAATTTTAGAAATAGTGCGGATTAAATAGTGACCCAATTTTTTTTTTTTGATTCAAGGAAAGTTCTCTATTAAACTCAAACAAGTAATACAGGGAAAGCTAATACAATCTGAGAAACTGAGATCAGCCCCTAACATCATTTGTTGCCTCAACTAACTCACTAAGCCAAGGAGGACCACGCTCCCTGCAAAACATGGACTGGACACTCTTCAAAGCTGATCTAGCCAATTCATGAGCTACTTGATTGGCTTTTTTACGAACATGCTTCCAATTCACTAACTCAAACTCCTGCAGCAGCAGACGAACTCCCTCCAAAACTGCCCCAATCTCAGTCAAGTCTTTTCCAGTTTGTGAAAGTGAATTAATGATACATAATGCATCTCCTTCAACTTCCAAATTCCCGATTCCCAACAATCTGGAGTACCTCAGCCCTTCCTGCAAAGCCAAAGCTTCAACTGCACTTGGCTTCAAAGTCGCTGCTATAGGCACTGCTAAAGCACCCACCAACTCGTTTCTGATCACTGCACCCAGCCCAGATTTTCCCCCATTAGCCTCACAAGCTCCGTCGAAATTCAATTTACACCATTGCGGTGGGGGCCTCTCCCATTTCACCTCCAACTGAGTCTCCGACCCAACATTATGCTGCTGTGCCTGTTTCTTTTCCCAAACTTGCTTCAGTTCTCTCTGCCAATCACTACATTTTCGAAGCAGCTCACTTGGGTCCATGGATGTTTGCCTATGAATAAAGTTGTTTCGGTCTTTCCAATCCACCATATAAGGAGGCCAAACAGTTCCACCTGCTCAGCTTGTTCTGAATCCAAAATGTGTGCAAACAGGTCCATGAATGAAGGTTCCTTCCAAATCTTGTAAACTGGCCACATCCAAGATAATTTCCAGATTTTTCTAACCACCCTGCACTCCCAAAGGCAATGAATCACAGTCTCATCCGCCTCTCCACATCTTGCACACACCGATTGGGAACAAATCTTGCGTTTCACCAAACGCTCAACACAAGGCAAGAACGAGTGGCAAGCTCTCCATGAGAGTAACTTGACTTTAGAAGGAACTTGTAAGCTCCAGATCTTACTCCAGACGTAATTGGAGTTTGAAACACCCATTCTGCCACTACTCCCTGCTCCCAACTTCATCTGCTTCCATTCCATCCCCAACCAGTACCCAGATTTGACTGTGTAATGTCCAGTCTTAGTGTAATGCCAAATAACAACATCCCCAACAGCTCTACTACTTAGAGGTATAGATAATATCTTCTCTGCATCAATAGGTAAAAAATTTTCAGAAATGTAGTTAACATCCCACATACCTGGCTGCAGCATCAGCCTCTTAACCCTGGTGTCCCTTGGTAAAAAAGCAGGTGTTATGATTTGAAAACTCCAAGGTGATGGAAGCCATTTATCCGTCCATATCCCAACTTCCTCTCCTGAACCAATCCTCCATCTAGTGCCACTGCAAATCAAATCCCGTCCCCATAGCAGACTCTTCCAAATAAAAGATGGTTTTACCCCCATTCCCACTTCCGCCCAGCTCGAACCAGCAAAGTATTTGGCATAAAGAATCTTGCAAGCAAGCAACTCTGGGTTTAAAATCAACCTCCAAACAGTTTTAGCCAGAATGGCCTGGTTGAAGCATCCAATATCTCTAAAACCCAACCCCTCATCGTTTTTATGCTTACAAAGAAACTCCCACGTACTCCAATGAATTCCACGTTTACCTCCACTATTACCCCACCAATACTTAGCAACTTTTGATTGATACATCCGACACACTCCTTTGGGTAGCATAAAAACAGACATAGTGAAAGCCGGAATCGCCTGCGCTACTGCCTTAATAAGAACAGCCTTGCCCGCATTTGAAAGTAGCTTATTCTGCCACCCCTTCAAATGATGATCAAGTCGCTCATGCATCCTCTTAAACATTGCCTGCTTATTCCTTCCTGCTACCGTTGGTAACCCTAGGTAGCGTTCATGGAAAGGAACCACAGGAACACCCAACATCTGTTTAATTTCTTCTTTCTGGTCCTCCAAGACACCCGGCCCAAATGCCAAAGCTGATTTTTGAAAATTAATCCTTTGCCCTGCCGCACTCTCATAAAGCAACAGACATTGTTTAACATGAGTCACCTCCTCTAAATTAGCTCTTCCAAAGATTAAGCTATCATCTGCAAATAAAAGATGTGAGATAGACGGTGCCCCAGCAGCAGCTCTCACTCCATGTATGAACCTCTCAGCATCTGCCCTTTGTAGCAAACCAGATAAGCCTTCTGACACCAGTAGAAACAGGTAGGGTGATAATGGGTCACGCTGACGTAAACCTCTGGAAGGTTGAATTAATCCTACTGCTTCTCCATTCCATAAAACACTGAAAGTCACCGTAGATACACACCGCATAATAAGGGCTACCCAACTTTCATGGAAACCCAACCTTAACAGAATCCGCTGAAGGAAACTCCACTCCACACGATCATACGCTTTGCTGATGTCTAATTTGAGTACACAAGTAGGATCATCCTCCACTAAACCAGCCCGAATAGAGTGTACCACCTCAAACGCTGCCATAACATTATCATGAATGCATCGACCTGGAACAAATGCACTCTGGAAAGAAGAAATAACTTTCGGAAGAATGGTCTTCATCCGATTGACTATTGCTTTAGCAACCAGCTTATAGAGTACATTGCACAAACTAATAGGTCGATAATCCGTCAGTTGCTGTGGGTTCTCCACCTTAGGGATTAAAGCTATCAGAGTATGATTGACCTCTGTAATGGCAGCCCCCTTATTTAACACCTGTAAGCACCATTTAATTACTTCCTCCCCTATTATCTGCCAATATGTTTGAAAAAACCGGACTGAGAAACCGTCAGCCCCAGGAGCTTTGTCTGGAGCCATCTGAGCTAGAGCCTCCTCAATGTCTTCTTTAGCAAACGGCCTAGTCAATCGCTCATTCATCTCAGATGTGACTTTACATGGGATAGTTTCCAAAACCAACTCTGAGTGATTGCAACCCTCCGACAAAAACAGGTTTTGGAAAAAATTCACAAAAGCCCTCTGGACGCCTTCCACACTCTCTTGCCAAACCCCATCAACATCTGTAACCCCCAGAATTTTGTGTCTCCTTCCCCTAGTCTTCGCGTACCCATGAAAGAACTTTGTATTTTGATCCCCATCTTGTAGTCAGGTGACTCTAGACTTTTGTTTCCACATTACTTCCTCAAACTCCATATACTTCTTTAGATCATCCACCACTTTCTTCCTTTCTTCCTGAATCCCCCCTTCCAAACTATCAAAAGCCTGCTTTTGAAGCTGCAAATTTAGTTGCGCAATCTTCCTTGGGACATGCCCAATAACCTCCTTATTCCACCTTTGCAGCGCAGTAGAGACTCTACTGAGTTTATCACACAGCCCCATAATGGAATTGGCCTCCACCCAACTATCCAAAATAATTTGTTCACAGCCCTCCTCCTTACACCAGAAAGCCTCAAACTGAAATCTCCTTTTTGGTTTCAATTTTTTCAAACCCTTGTTCCCTAATGTAGAAAGCAACAGAGGTAGGTGGTCAGAAACCCCCACATCTATATGGAGCTCATGAAAGTTTGGGAATTTATCAGCAGCCAATTGGTTAACTAAACACCTATCCAACCTTTCCACCAAATCACCTCGCCTCCAAGTGAAAAAAGGTCCAGACCAATCAACTTCTTGAAGATCGCAATCATTAATTGCCTCAACGAAATTTCTCATATGTGCCTTTGTTTTATCACTTCCTCCCTGCTTTTCTGCAGCACTAGTTAATTCATTGAAATCTCCCACCACTATCCAAGGGTAAGCGGTTATAGCAGCAAGACGCCGTAACAAATCCCACGAGTACTTCCTTAAACTTGCTTCTGGATTGCCATAGAAACCAGTAATTCTAATTGGACCCCCATCATTTTGAATCAGCACATCAATGTGTCCCAAAGACGAACCCAGGACATTAACAGTTAAATTTTCCTTCCAACCAAACGCTAGCCCTCCCCCACTTCTTCCTACTTTCCCCACCGTACAACATCCACCAAAACCCAAATCAAACAAAATATCTGCCATCTCCATTTTCTGCTTTTTGGTTTCCATCAAGAAAACCCAGTCAGGGTCTTTTGCCCGAAGAAATTTCTTCAAGGCTCGGAACGTGTGCGGGTTCCCCAATCCCCGCACGTTCCAGCTTATACCGATCATTTCTCGTGATGGGCCCTAACACCGGAGCCCATCACGGTTTGATTCACGGCATTCAAAGTGTCCTCAGCAACAACATTCGAATCAGAGACACGTACCTTTCTTCCTCGATTCCTAGCACGGCCTCCAACTGGGAAGCCATTTCCACGTCGCTTTTGACTTCCTTTTGTATCCTCTTCCTTCTCTGGCACCACTGTCTTATCCTTTCTACCCTCTTCCGTTTTCTGAGCATTGTTTGCTCCCAACCCTGCACCTGACCTCGGAATACCAGCCTTACTTTTCCTCCCACGCCGTGACTCTTGTGCACCATGGTTGCAAATCACAGTTTTTGCTTCATCACCTAACAACCCCGAATTCAGAGGAGGCCATAACTCAGTTGCAGAAAGATTAGAATCTTCGATGGTGGTGGTAGAGGTAAAGACATCCACTGTCTTATCAATTTTTTGGCCTGGTTCTGCCTTATCCTTATTCCTTTTGGTTTTGTAAACTAACAGAGGAGAATTAGCACGTACTGGGCTAGAGCCCACGCCAAACCCCTCAAAAGGCCCACCCATTAATGGCCCATCACTCCTAGTTGTTGTCACGTGCTTTCCCCCGGCAAATGAACACTCATTTCCAGACTTCAAATTCCCCAAAAGATCGCCTAACTCCAAAATCGAGAATAATTGTCCCTGATTCTCCTTAATTCCATCCCGACAAGACTGCACCTGTAATCCCGACAATCCAGACGCATGCGTTTTGTTGCTCACATTCTCCGAAGCAGGAAGATTGGACTCCGTCAAACCCTCCTCCGGTAGCCGCCTCCGCTTAGCCAGCGGTGGCAAACTAAGATTTTCTCTGTCCCCTGACTCACCATCAACCTCCATAACTCCCCCTCCAACCACCTGCTCCATCTCAAATTCCTCCCTAGACCGCACAAACCCTGTTTCCCCAGCCTCCGGGGCTCGCATAGACCACTGTTTTGGTTGAGAGAACAAACCAAAACTCTTGCCTGACAATTGCCTTGTTGGGTCGATATTGAACACGTCCTTGGACACCGTCCTCCAACGTCCAAACCGTTCTTCCTTGATCACTCCTTCCTTATGCAGAACACACTCAGCACTTACATTATCAAGCCTTCCACAGAAAAAGCAAAAATAGGGCAGACGTTCATACTCTAGAGGGAATTTTTCCGGTTGCAAACCTGGTGCCAAAGACACTCTGACCCATCTCCGTAGAGGCTGGTTTACTTCCAGACCCACTCTTATACGCAGGAAACAGCCACTACAATCTGCATTAAATTTCCCAAGGATCGGGTAGTAAACACCTAATTGCCTCCCAATTGTTTCTGCAAGTTGAGGAGTAAGATATGCCGGCAACACCCCCTTAATCCGGATCCAAAAAGCTTGTGTTTCTAACTTCACGCTCTTTGGATCAACCTTGCCATCGGTGGCTGACATCAGCAGGAGTACGTGATCGAAAGTCCATGGACTTCCCCGTAGAACCCTGCCTCTATCCTCATCAAGAGTGAAAGAGATCAAAATTCGATCAGATCCCTCCCATTGAACAAAAGTGACGTCTCCCTTGATGGCCCAAATCCTCTTCATCGTACTCTTCAATGCTTCAAAACAGAAAACCTTGCTGGTCAGCAACCTCCCGACCAGCCAGAACCTCTTCACCTCCACAGTTTGAGGGTCCTCAATCTGAATCACGTTGAGCAAAAATCTTACTTTCGATTCTTTCTCCACGCCTTCTTCTTGCCTCTAGTGGCGCATCTCTTGTGCATGGAATCTAGAGAGATACTTAAGAAATCATACCAAATTTCAAGATTAGCCTCACAGAAAATCAAAATCTGAACAGAAACTGAAAGAATTTGAACAAAATCAGAGGTACCCATGACTGAAAGGAAGTGGAGAAATTGAAAAGTGGAATGAGAATGAGAGAAGAAGAGAGGAGGTACCCATTTTGGCAGAAGTAGAGTTCCCATAACATTTCTCCCTTGGACTAAATCACTCAATTAGAGACTGGACATTTCTCCCTTGTTTTCTTTTCGATTTGGTAGTTTCTGAATTTTGTGAAATCAATTTTGGATCATTATTGTTGAATGATTAAGACAAGCAAAAAATTTCCAGATTACTCTCTCACTTTTTCTATATCTTTTTCAGTTTCTCTCTCTCTCTCTCTCTGAGGAGGCAACACTTCTGGAGATGGTTGACGCCTTCGATGCGATAGGATCAACGAAGCTTCTCCTGGAGAATCTTGGCCTTCTCTATTTGGATCCACTTTCTTGGATGATGTGCTCCCTCATCTGCAGCATCATCACCCGGTCCTTGCATACAGTCGTCGAATCGAAGTCATCTGGCGGTGACTCGTTGAAGTCCACTACTCCCTTCTTCCTTCCCATTTTCTCAAGACTCACTCTCCTTTGTTTTCTTATGTTCTTGCTCTATCTCTCTCTCTCTCCTTTTTTTTTTTTTTTTTGAAAACTCATAAAAATTAAAGAAAACAGCAGGGGTGGTGGATGTGAGGAGGCGTTTAAGGGTGCAAATCACTCTGAAGATCCATTTTCAGAACCATTAATACAATTTCAGGGAGCTCTCATGTCTGATACTTGCATCAACATAATTAGGGGTTTTTTTTTTTGTTTTTTTGACAATGAAGGTCCACCTTCAATACCATGTATACAATCCTTTGTAAAAATTAGGTTATGCATATGTTTTTGACAGAAGAATGATGAATTGAGAAGTATGTGACAAATTGAAGAAGAAAGAGCCAAAAACTTGAGAATTAAAATAATCAGTAGAAGCCACAAAAGAATAAATATTAAGAGGAGTAGAACTGATCAAATGGGTAATCTTACATCATAAGGAAAAAGAGATGGAAAAGCCTTGAACAATTCAAGGTTAATTTGGGAGTTTTCCCTTCCATGTGGGCCCTACAAGAGCTCAGTTAGAATGCCAAGTTAGAGAGTTAACAGCTCCATTTGACGGAATGACCTATTGGACGAAAAATAATAGTGCATGGGTGTTTGATGAAATTAGAAGTTGAAGGACTGAAATGATTTTGAATCCAAACCATAGGGTAGTAACCACTATTCAGGGGTAGGAGAGACGCATAGCTCGAAAGTCAATACCCTAGGTTTCGTGTAAGTGGCAGAGGTGAACTCATCCTTTGCCTTGACCAAGCAGGTGGCGTCTCGGCGTCGTGGTTCAGTGAGAAGAGGTGCTTGGTGTGTCTGTCGTTTTTTTTTTTCCTTGGCTAGGGTTGTGGTTCTTGCGACGGTGTTAATCTCGGTAGTGGAGTTCATTTTGGGTACTGCAAGTCTGTTACTTAGGCAGCGATCATGATGCTCGAGGGCTGAGGCATATGCTTTGGAGGCAGGTTTGTAGATTGGCGTCGCTTGTCATGGTGTACTAAAGAGGATGTGTTGAGGTCATTAGTTTGACCTGGCACTGTGGTTTGACTATTCTTGCTTGAAGGATTCTGATCAAAGCTTTACTCTGGTTTGATCAAAAGGTTGTGGCGGTGGGGATAGCTACCAGGGATGGATGTCCTCCGAACTGGACGGGTGGTGATGCGGGTTCTGCTAGTGACACAAGGTGACAACCCACACGGCTATTAGGCTTGGGCCTCAACTTTTGGGCCAAGGCTATATGAGGACTTCTTTTGGGCCCATGTCAGTAAGTCTAATTCTTATTAGAATTGGGCTAGGTGGGAGGGTGCATTGTCACCCTCATATGTTACTCAGTGCTTTGGGTGGGTTGGGCTGGCCTGAGAATTTGACCTACTTGGGCGATTTGGCCTTCTTAGGGTCTCTAAAGTGCTAGTTTAATTCACATCATGATTCCGTTGGAATTGGTAACTATCTCAAGTTGGATTGGTGGAAGTGGCTTATGGATGAGTACTTGGCTCTTATTGTTTGCTAGAAAGTGGCTTTCTGTTTCATACCACAATTGCGTATCGCCGGATGGAGAGTTAGTTGATGATTTTTTCCTAGAAGACATAGAGTTAGTCTTTGTTTATAGGTTCACTTTAAAAAGCGAGCTCAATTTATCTTGCAATGTTGCAGTGCTTAGATAGAAAATTAGTTGTTGCCTCGCCTTTTTCTTATCTTTAAGTATTTGTAGTCCCTAGCCTTTTGGCTATATATTGATTTAATGCATTCAACTTCTATTTCAAAAAAAAAAAAAAAAAATTGGTTAGGAGAGGGTTTTTTTTTTTTTGTTTTTATTATTTTTTTTTTCCTTCTGGCCATGGATAAATAATGAAGTTATCTATTTCTAAAAAAAAAAAAAATTGGTTAGGAGAGGGTTTTTTGTTTTTGTTTTTAAAAAAAAAAAATAGATAACTTCATTATTTATCCATGGCCAGAAGGCGCATACATCATAAGTAGTCTCATGCCAAAGGTTCTAAATGGCATAAGCTTCCTAACAAATGACAAGTAACCCTCATTACAAACAAAATGAACTCACTTATTCTAAACATGCGACTAGCAGGAGAAGCTCGTAACCTAGTGAATGTTACATGACTCGAAACAACTGGACTAGTAAGTTCGCCTAGAGACCTCAATTGGTGTACAAAAATATTAGTAAATTGCAAAGAGCCTCCCACGAATGTAAGATCCAAATGGTCACGAAATGCAGTAGGCAAAAACAATCCCAAGCCACCAGTCCACTACCTTGAACCTGAAATTGAATAGCCCACCACATTTGAACTAAGGCCCAACGACCCAAGCCCCAACTTCTCCTCCTTGCCCTTGAATATGGTTAGAGACTACTCTCCCGGTGATGGAGACACCACCAAAATCCAGCATAGCAAAGATGCAGATCACTAATACCTAGGTCCCAAACCCAGATCTTCCATAGGTCTCGGGATTGCACCACTTCAAGCCCATCAATTGGGCTTAGATTTGGCCTCAGAACTTGGCCACTACAATCACCGACATCCGCTGCAGCCCCGACCATGGTAAACATCAAGGCCGGGACCTGCCAGGGCATAACGCCATCACCGATAGGAGATGGCCAATCGATCTGCCGCCAAACCTTGCCATCACCATCGATCATAGAAGCAAAGCCGCCGTCGAATGTCAGCCAATCCCGATGGTGAAACCATGCCTTCCACACATCGAACCCCGAAGAAAAAGAGATCAGAAGTATCCAAAGAGCAAGTGTCCTAATTGCCGTCAAGGGTCGAGTAAATCGTAGAGGATGTCCACGGTAGATTGGTGGGAAACACCAGTAGGGGGAGGGCGGCCAGAGCCGCATAGGTTTTTATTTTTTATTTTTTATCGTAGCATGTTCTTGGTTAGGAGAGGGGGTTGAAAATGAAGGTAGTATATATAGTTAATGATTGCCAATTAAGCTTTATATTCACTCATGGTTCCATATGCATATTCCAAACAATTCTATTTGCTATCAAAATCATTTGCAATCTTTCATCTCTTGTCTGGTTTATTTAGTTTGCAATTGCAAGAGAAGCTTTTTAATTTTCTTATTTTGATTCTGATTTCAATTGTTTTATTTCATTTTAATAATTTAAAATATAAAAATACAGTTATATTTTCAAGTCACTTAAAAGTGAAACTGTGACATATGTCACATTATTTGGTATCAAATTTTGATGTATAATCTTGGGATCTCTAGCACTTTGTTGTAATACTACACCTAGTTGTTTAAGAGAGAAGAAAAATGGTTGCTCGTGGATGTGGGTGGTGGGCCTTTGAATATTAAGGGTATTTTTTGAGAGCACATGTAGTAATAAGCCATTCCACGGCCATTGGTCATCTGACACCAAAAGAGGAATGCAGTGGTAACCATAGGTTGAGTGTAGGCTATAGACCCTACATTGCCCCAGCAATTCAATATGCAATTTTCACCTAAGCTATTGCCCAACTTTTGCTGGGGCCCATGTACATTAGGCAGATGTCAGTTGAAGAAAAGAAATACAAACTAGGCCTTTGATTTTGGAACAGAGAAAAATTTTATGAGGTGGGCCTTTACCAACTTGACACACGTATTGATTTGGTAGAAAGTCCGTTAAGAGCATGTCTATTTCTTTTGCCTTTCACCGCTGCATTAAAAAAACTAGAAGGCAAGGATAATATTGACAAATGATGATTGCTTATATGCCAAAATCTTGATTATTGCCTAAAGGCACACATGCCTACTGCTGTAGATGTTCTGATAAACTAACAGACTGACTGGAGCATGTTTAGGGCCTTTTTGATCAAAGCAAGGGCCACAAAACCCAAGACAAACAAATTTCTAAACTTATAGGCCTAAATTCGACATGTTTATCGTGAAGCAAATAATGTAGCTAATAGATTAGCTCATCTTGTTAGCTTCCCAATATAAAACAATTAGGTCAGACCTAATGCAGCTACACTACACGACTCGATCTCCGCCCTGAATTATCATGATCTGCAGGTTCATCCGCTACACCATTTGAATAGTATACCGGGATTGCAAACACAAAAACAAGTACGCTTTTTGCAAAGCTTGTATGAGTAAACTCAAAACAAGATAACCCAACAGTTTAATTCATAGATCTTCAACTCAAAGATAATTCAAAATAATCACAACAACCACCATTTAAATAATCACCCCAATCTCACGTGGGAACTAAAGGATGCATTACAACATAAACAATCACAATAACTCCCCCATTTAAATAATCAACCCAATCTGACATGGGAACTAAAGGAGACATCACAACATTTAACAACTAAGTATTCATGATGTAGTAACACATTTACCACCATGACAGTACTCTCACAACAGACTAGAGCTCTAACTGAATCGTTACCGGTCACCTTGGCCAAGGTTCGAGTATCCGATATATTTAACCCAGGTTATCTCTGTAACCTTCGAACTTTGGACCCTTCAACCCTCAGAACAACACATACTTTGGTTGTTACTATAACCGTCAAACTTTGGACATTTTAGCCCTCAGAACAAAACATACTTCAGTTATTACTACAACCGTGGAACTTTGGACCATTCAGCCCTCAGAACAAGACATTTACAGAATCCCAAACAACTCAACAATGTCACACCACAACCCCAAATCACACTTTCATCAATACCAATCATCACATATTTTTATGGCAATTAATTATTCAATTCCATACTATAAATGAATTCATCGAAAGTTCACATATCTCAATGTCACACCATCCAGATATATATATCACGTAATATATATATATATATATATATATATATATATATATATATATATATATATATATATATATATAAATACGTAGTCATCCACTCAGGGAAGTCTACTAACACCAACTATAGTCCACACGTAGTAAAAACTAAGAAATTCATTTTTATAGATAAATATCATTTTACTTACTTATGGACCGTAGTAGATCAAGTCCATATAATTTCAAACAAATATTTATTTCCACAAAACATTTTTTTACAACAATTATGGTTTAATAAAGTAAATAATAACATTCGGTTCGTAATATGAACCATTTGAGATTTACTCACCTCTAATCCAGCTGCGTCTTCTTTAACAGCCCAATAATCACCAAATCCCAACGTTCACCAACTCAATCCGTCAACCACCTAATCAAATACGGCCTCAGCTTAGCAAACCAATTCACAAAACATAATTTACCGGTTCATTTAGGGTGGAAGAATGCTATTGCAGTGGATTGTAAGTTTGTCAAGAAGAAAAAATGCAAAGGGTATAGTAGGTCGGGTGGTCTATGTTTGTTGTGGAATGATATGACCAAAGTGGAGCTTCAATCCTATTCTGAAAGCCATATTGATGTGGTCATTGGAGAGATAGATGATCCGAAAAGGTGGAGATTTACGGGTCTATATAGGTAGCCTAAAGTGGAAAATTGTTACAAAACTTGGTTATTGTTGCGTCAGCTTAGTCTACTTGGGAACTTGCCATGGGTTGTAGGGGGAGACTACAACAAAATTTCATCCTCTGAAGACAAGAGTGGAGGGGTTATTAGAAGTAGGCAGATGGAGGGGCTACAGGAGGCTATGGCGTTTTGTGAAAGTTTAAGTTTCTCGGGCCCAGATTTACTTAGAGGGGGAAGAGAGGAGGTGAAGAAGTGAAAATCCGGCTGGACAAGTTCTTGGGCACGAATAGCTGGAAGGATTTTTTTCCGGCCTCGTTGGTGCGTCATCTGAATCCCTCAAAGTCGGATCACGTACCCATTGTTTTGGAGATTAGGGATCAGGTGCGTTGAAAAAAGAAAAGAAAGAAAAATCGTTTCCAGTTTGAAGAATTTTGGTTGCAAGAGGAGACATGCAGAGAGGTTGTTAAGAAAGGTTGGGAAAGAGCTTCTGGTGATAATCCTTTCCACAATTTGTGGAACAGAATTCAAAATACGAGGAAAGAGCTGGAGAGTTGGAGTTTTGTTCATTTTGGAAGTTTGACAAGGGAGATTGAGAAAACACGTGCGTAGCTTGCTGTGTTTTTTGATAATTTCGTTGTCAAGACCACCTGATGAGGAGCGGCTCACCCTTGAAACAAAGCTGAATGAGTTGCTTAGACGTGAAGAATGTTTTTGGAAGCAGAGAGCTAAGGTCTTTTGGTTGACTGATGGTGATTTAAATACGAGATTTTTCCATCAGCGGGCTAGTAATAGACGGAATAAGAATTCCATCTCGGGTCTGTATGATAATGGGGGAGTTTGGTGTACGGAAGACAAGGATTTGGAGGGTATAGTGCTTAGTTACTTCAGGGAATTGTTTTCTTCTTCGCACCCGGCAGATTTCCAGAATGTTCTAGAAGTAATTCCTCATTCTATTACTGAAGCAGATAATGCAGTTTTGACTAGAGGTTTCGATGCTGATGAGATTTACCAACCCATTAAAGCAATGCATCCATCTAAGGCGCCGGGCCCTGATGGTTTCTCTCCTTGCTTCTATCAAGCTTTCTGGGATTTGGTTGGAAGTGATGTAGTGGAAGCAGTTAGGGCGTTTGTTGGTTCAGAGGAGCATCTGAAGTTGGTAAATGTTGCTGTCGTAGCTTTAATCCCGAAAGTTGATACCCCTCAATACATGAGTCAGCTGAGGCCAATTAGCCTCTGCAATGTGATTTACAAGATTGGTTCTAAAGTATTGGCTAACCGGTTGAAGCCTTTACTTTTGTGGTTTAATTCCTCCGTTCCAAAGTGCTTTTGTGCTTGGAAGATTAATTTCGGATAATTCTTTATTGGCATTTGAGGTATCTCATTTCTTGAAAAGGCGACGAAGTGGGAAGAAGGGTTATTGTGCTTTGAAGCTGGATATGAGCAAAGCGTACGACCGAGTGGAAAAGGTGTTTTTGGAAGCTGTTATGGTGAGAATGGGTTTCTGTGATGTGTGGGTGAAATGGATAATGGGTTGTGTTCGAACGGTCTCCTATTCTTTCATTGTAAATGGAGAGCCTAGAGGGCGTGTTATCACACGGGCTGCGACAAGGTGATGCTATCTCGCCTTATCTTTTTCTCATTTGTGCTGAGGCCCTTTCGAGATTAATTATTCATGCAGAAAGGAGTGATATGTTACATGGGGTGGAAATTTGTAGGGGTTCCCTAAGGGGGTCGTCTTGGGTACCTTGGTGTTTGCCATACCCTTATTTTTTTATTTTTTTTACTTTTAGTAAATTAATATAGTGGAAACTTACTGAACTGGTCAACAGGTTACCCAATTAAATATCGACATGTGTCATTTTTAAAAATAAAATTTAAAGTTACCGCTTTTACATCAATTGTTGTGATTCTGGTAAAATGTGTAGTCATTGTAGTAATCATTTCATTAATGATAAAAACATAAAGATTTACCACTTTGACAACAAATTTGTTGTCATACTTGTTAAATTGTCTATAAATTAGTACATTAGTTTAGGTTGAGTAATTACTATAAATAGGACAAAAGTTACCGCTTTTACATCAATTGTTGTGATTCTGGTAAAATGTGTAGTCATTGTAGTAATCATTTCATTAATGATAAAAACATAAAGATTTACCACTTTGACAACAAATTTGTTGTCATACTTGTTAAATTATCTATAAATTAGTACATTAGTTTAGGTTGAGTAATTACTATAAATAGGACAAAAGTTACCGGTTTTACATCAATTGTTGTGATTCTGGTAAAATGTGTAGTCATTGTAGTAATCATTTCATTAATGATAAAAACATAAAGATTTACCACTTTGACAACAAATTTGTTGTCATACTTGTTAAATTGTTTATAAATTAGTACATTAGTTTAGGTTGAGTAATTACTATAAAAAGGACAAAAGTTACCGCTTTTACATCAATTGTTGTGATTCTGGTAAAATGTGTAGTCATTGTAGTAATCATTTCATTAATGATAAAAACATAAAGATTCATACATGTTCGATTTTATATAATATTTATCACTCTGAGGACTCATGTAACCACTTTGAGGACACATGTGGTAATTAGAAAAAAAAATCCTCATTAAAGTAAATAAGGTATTCATTAGAGTAAAGTAGGTTCTCATTTGAGTAATTAAGTCCTAAAAGTGGTAATTGTAATAGGTTCTCATTAGAGTAAAGTAGATTCTCATTTGAGTAAATAAGTCGTAAGGTAAGTTCTCATTTGACTACATTTAAAACAAATATTATTTATTTTTACACTAATTGTTGTCGTTGTCGTAAAATGCATGTAAAAAGAATTATATTTGATTAAGGAAACTACTAATGATATAATTAATTGGTAATAAAGACTACTTAACTAATACTAATTTTGCGAACTTAGGTTAGAAGGTTTTTGTTTTTAATAAGGAAAAAACATAATTTTCAATTGTGTAATTGTCCATTAATAACAAGCATTAATCAAGCATTAATTCACTAATAATAAAATTAATTAGTAATATAGACTATTTAACTAAAAGTAATTCGGTGAACCTAGGATAGAAGGTTCTTTTAAATTTTTTTGAAAAAGGAAAAATCATAATTGTCAATTGTCAATTGATAATTAAACATTAATTGGCTTTATTGTTTTCACTATCTTTATTGTTTTCAATTCAATTAGTAGTTTGTGTTAACATTTTGGCTTATTGGAAATATGTAGCATAATTAGTGCCTAGGGTTAAATTTTGTTAAGTAGTCATTGCTAGTTCTTGATATCATAAACAATTAGTAATTTGTTAACTTATATTGTTTTCACTATCCTTCTTAGAAATGAGTTTTTCTTTTTTTTGTGTCTGAGGTACTTATACTATGATTGTAGGCTTAGTTTAGCTTTGTAGACAATGAGTGGTTTATGGAGTTTAATTAGCAAAAGTGTTACTTGGTGTTACTTGTTGTGTATGGTTTCAGCAAGATAAAGAATAAAGTGTATATGGAAGATTTAAATGGACCGACTGAGTTTGGATTGGAGTTGTATCATATATTTAAGCTGTATGCTTAGGTAATACTTTGTGGAATGAAGTTGGTACAAGATTGTTGGCATTAATGTGGCAGAGCTAGTAGCCTTGCCACCCCTCAATATCTCCATGATTCCTTATGTGGAGCTGTTCAGACAATACTTAATAGACTTTGAAAGGTTTTGCTTAATTGGTCCCCTAGAAATAATGTTGATCACTCCAATATGTGATATCACCAAATAAGGAAGGATTTTAGCGTCCAATCAACAGACAACACATTTTTATTTATTCTCAATAATTTAGTTTCTAATTAGCAAAGAATAAAAGATGATACATTATTACCTAAAATAGAGTACATATCCCATCGGTTTGGATAAAAAAGAAAAGAAAAAAAGAACAAACAAATCTTGTAACCATTGTTCATGCCCTCACACCGCTGGGTACTACTCATTCGAGCAAAAAAGTGACCACTAATAAACGCTTCAGCCCATTTATGCCATTTTTCATACATCATCCTTACCCAATTTTTATCATGAAGATTAAATTTGTTCACCATATCATTCCACCGTTGCTCAAAACCATATGGGGTTGCTTCATCAAACATACATCTCCGAAACTCTGCAATTACTTCTGGATTATGCAAGTTACTTTGAGCATTCTTTGCAATATGCCATGTACATAAACGATCTGGACAATCTGGAAATACTACTTCAATAGCCTTCCGCATTGTTTCATCTCCATCAGTTAGCACTGCAATGGGTTTTTTGCCCTTCATAGACTCTAAAAACATTTGCAAAGCCCATGTATATGTCTCAACCGTCTCATCAACTAGTAATGCAAAACAAAAAATCGTAGTCGATAAATGATGGTTTGAACCAGCAAATAATACCAACGACTTCTCATAGTGATTGGTCTTGTACGTGCTGTCAAATACCAACACATCTCCGAAACAAGAATAATCAAGCAATGAAGTTGAGTCTCTCCAAAACAAGTTAGCCAACCTGTTACTCTCATCTGTGCTATACTTGCAAAATAACTTCTTGTCTGTGGCTGCTTTTCCTTCCAAATATGAAAGTGCAGCTTTTGCATCCCCTTCAAGTAGAGCCTCTCGACGACTTATATCCAACTTATTGTACAGATCTTTCCTTATAAAACCGACTTTCGTAAGGCCTCCAGCTCTGTCAGCCATGTATTGGTATGTATGACAAACCTTAATGGGTACTCTCCTCATAGATTTAGCTAATGCTAAATGAGAATCTGGTACAGATCGATGTGACTCGTGTGGCTGTGCAAGATCATGGGAATGGTTTGTTTTGAAATCAACTACAACATACGAGTTATTCTTCTTAAAATATCTTACCTTGAACAAACATGGACAATTACACCTTGTCAATTTTTTTGGCATACGGACCTTGTTACTGTTGTTCATATATTCCTCCCGTCTCTTCCCTTGTGCAGAACAAACCAATTGACGGATTGTGACTCTCCCCATCCTTGCACTTACATACTTGTCATCCTTTCTAACATCAAACCCCATTGCCTTGGCGTAAGCAAAATAAAAGATCTCTGCTTCCTCAACAGATTTAAACTCTTTGCCTAGAACATCATTCGCAGACAATCTATCAAATCTAACACAATTATATTGCAGATGATTCATATCACTTCCACTCTCCATATTTTGCACTTGCAAATTAGCATTGGAAATTAGAACTTCGTTTGATATGTCTACACTTGACATCTGATAGCACAAGATAAAATTGCTATATTACTATAACATTTCAATCTTCAAGTGAATCTCATGCCAGGAAATAGTGCACAAAAAAAAAAAAGAAACGGAAATGGAACCCTATCCATGAGTTTAGCGGAACTTAATTGCACCATTTTAGGCCAATGTGATACAAGAGAACTATGCAACTAATCAAACAATTTGAGATATATAAAAGAAATTAAAATTAGTGCATGCAGCTTCCATATATAGTATAACATGATAGCACTGGAAACAAATTGAAAAGAAAAGCTCATAACTTTGCTCAGTATAGATGAAAAAATTCATGGAGTTTTCTGATGAAATAAATTAGTATAGGTAAGAGATTGGATTAAGAAGACGAAATGAGGTAAAAGTTTACCTGAAGGAGAGTCGAGCCTCAAAGAGATATGCCACTCAGAGTGAGTGAAAGCTTCAACCTTTGACTTTGTCACTCTGCAAATGAGAAAAACACTTATATGAAGTATGCGTATGTACGATTGGTCTTGAATGTCAGCAAGAAAAAAATCTAAATGTTTAGTCAATTCAAGTCAATTCCAAAGTCAATTCAACAAGCAAATAAAACATAGTTAAGTGATCGAACAACAATTTAATAACCAAGTATCTACAATTTGTGTATTCTTCTGTTTTTTTTTTCCTTTACTATTTCCATATTAAAAGCATATATATAACAAAAATGTACGTATCCAATAAGGCTAAGTGAATATAGGTCACATGTGCCACTGTTACTGAAGAACAAACATTTGACGGACAATACGAGAACGAATCAAACTAAACCTCTTTACTTATATTGTGCCTGTATTCTAAATGATCAGTGTTACAGTTGGTGGGTTCATTCAAACTGGAAACGTTGGTTGTGGAAGATTGTCCCCAAGTCTCTGAAAGAGGAGTATTCGGAGCTGCAAGATATGTTTCTTTCAGACAAGACCTGTCATGGATGTACTGAACTAGTTACTGGACCGGGTAAATAGTATTGAAGCTTGTTTAGTTTCTGCAGCATTCAGTTATCCACTGGTTGTAATTAATGTACATGGCTATTGTGTTGTGAATGTTTTGTTATGTTTGTTTGTAATTAAACCTCATGATTGTTTGAATAAACTAATGTTGGAATTGATTCATCTGCTGTCATGGATAACTGCTTTATGAATCGCGAAATTGCTAGTATGAGATTCATGCTTGTCTTGCAAAAAAAAAAGACAGAAGAAACATATATATCTACACACACACATTATCTCTTCTTGCAACCGATCGATCAGAGCCGATCAAACTAAGAAAAACAAAATAGAGGCCAAGCAAGAAAGAAAACCCAACAAGCAACGATTCCAAGTCACTTCAAGGAATTCCAAAGAAAACGAAAAATAGCAATGGAAATGGACAGAAGCTACAATAATTAGTAGAGGTAAGAGATTGGATTAAGAAGACAAAATGAGGTTAGGGTTTACCTGAAGGAGAGTCGAGCCTTAAAGAGATATGCCGCTCAGAGTGAGTGAAAGCTTCAACTTTTGGAAATTTGACAAACCAAGCTTTCTCAAAATCAAAACAAGCTTTCTCAAAATCAGCTCCTCTTTTTCTTATCTTCTTCTTCCTATTGATTCTTTTGAAATTTGATATGCGGCTGCCTTTCTCAAAATCAGCTCATCTTTCTCTTATCTTCTTCTTCCTATTGATTCTTTTGAAATTTGATATGCGGCTGCGTGCAATATTGCTGGAGATAAAAAAAAATTTGCTTCTTCTTGTTCCAACTTAACCCTAAAGGGAAAAAAAGGAAAAAAAAAAAAATTAGAAAGGCTAAGGGCTAAACAAGTTACCATTTTGTTAAATATTTTGAACCATTGGATATATTACTAATCCAATGGTCCAAAATATTTAACAAAATGAGGGTATGGCAAACACCAAGGTACCCAAGAATTCTCCGTGCCCTAAGTATAAGTCATCTATTTTTTGCAGATGACTCGTTTATTTTTTTCAAGCCAGAACAGTCTAAGTGTATTGTGATAATGGATCTATTGCAAGAATACGAGTGAGTATCTGGGCAACAGATTAACCTGCAAAAAAGTAATATATCGTTCAGCAAGAATGTTGAGTTGGATTTTCAGTTTGAATTGGCTGCCATTCTTGGGGTTACAAGGGTTGAGAAACATGACAAGTACTTGGGTTTGTCTATTGAAATAAGGTATTCGAAGGAAGAGGCCTTTATGTTCTTGAATGAAAAAATCCAAACCTAGTGTCAGGGGTGGAGAGAAAACACATTGTCTATTACGGGTAGAGAGGTAATGATTATGGCAGTTGCACAGGCTATACCTTCTTATGTGATGGGATGTTTTGAATTACCGAAGCATCTGTGTAATGAGATGCATCAACTTATGGCACGGTTTTGGTGGGGAGGATCTGAAAATGAGAGGAAAATACATTGGGTTTCATAGGAGAAAATGTGTCTTCCAAAAGTGGAGGGGGGGATGGGTTTTCGAGATATGCATTGTTTCAATTTAGCTCTCTTAGCTAAACAAGGGTGGAGGTTGATTCAAAGGCCAGAGTCGTTAATTACAAAATTGTTGAAGGCCAAGTACTTTCCCCAATGTACGTTCATAGAGGCGGAGCTGAAGAAGGGTGCTTCTTATACGTGGCGTATGCATGGCAGGTAGAGAAGTATTACGGAAGGGGCTTCGGTACCAAATTGGAGGTGGGAGTAATGTTTCTGTGTGGAATGACCCGTGGCTTCCCATTCCTAACTCTTTCAAACCTTTTTCACGTATGATGGAAGGAATGGAGGATTGGGTGGTGGCAGATTTGATTGATTCTGAAAATAAGGAGTGGGTTATTGATGTGTCGAATGAGTTATTTACGGCCGGATGAAGAGATTAGTAGAATTACAGCAATCCCCTTGAGTCTTCGTCAGACTGAGGATCAAATGGTGTGGCATTTTGACACAAAAGGAGTTTTTAATGTTAAGAGTGGCTACCATATTTACTGCAAGTCGCTGAAAATGGAGAATAGAGCTTCAACGTCTTCTGCTCTCAGTGGAGGTCCGCTGCGGTATTATTGGAGTAAGGTCTGGAGGGCTATGGTACCCCCAAGGGTCAAAGTGTTTACTTGGCGTCTTCTTCTCGATGATCTTCCTACAAGGTTTGCTCTCCTAAAACGCAAGGTTAGTTTGCCCAGCATTAATTGTGTCTTTTGTTGTAATGCGGTGGAGACAGGCAAACATTTATTTGTGGAGTGCATGGCCCTTCAAAGTTTCTGGCACTTTTGTCCTCTGAAGATAAAACCAATGGATCATGCTGCATGTGAGTTGAAAGAATGGGTTTTTGATATGCTTGATATATTGAGTGTTGACCAAGTTGACTATTTTTGCATGGCACTTTGGTTGATTTGGAATGAGCGAAATAATTTAATTTGGAAGGGAGGACATTTTCAGCCAATGTATATGGTTGAGTGGTGCAGGGGTGCAGGCAGAAGTTGGAGGATTTTCAGCGTTACCACACAAAGGCAACTGAAGAGGACATTGACTAAATGGGAGTGTCCACCGCAGGGAAGACTGAAAATTAATATTGATGGGGCATATAGGGCTGATTGTGGTGTTGGTGGCATTGGAGTGGTGGTTAGAGATGAGTTGGGCATGGATATTGCAGCTATTGCAAGGCCTTTTTTGCATGCACACTCGGTTATTAATATGGAGGCTGAGGCGTGTAGAGCTGGTCTTCTTCTTGGTATACACCAAGGTTGGTCTGAAATTGACATTGAGAGCCACTCTGCCCTTCTGATTACTGCTCTTAATTGCAAGAAGGATAATTTTTTGGAGGTAAGTCGTGTTTTAGATGATTGTAAAGATTATCTTTCTTCTTTTGAATCATGTAGAATAAGGCATATCTACCGTGAAGCAAATGGTGTTGCATATAGGCTTGCACACCTTGCTAGTGTTGCTGGGCTGGATGATGTATAGTTAGAGGAGACTCAAGTTATTATTCAGGATGTACTGTACAAGGACTATTGTAATCTTTCTAATGTAGCACGGGGTTCAGGTTTTATGTCCCCCCCCCCCCCCCCCCGGTTGCAAAATATTATTTCAATAAATGGAACCGAGCGTTGGGCTGAGCCTCCCAGCTAGGCTGGGTTCCAAACCCCTTTAAAAAAAATCTAAATTGAATACACCCCCCTTAACCTTCTGCCAGAAATTGGCTTAGTTAATAAAGATGTACACTGACTTTTTTTCTTTATCTATATTTTTTTTTTTTGAAGAAGGCAGTAGCCAATATATTGATCAAAATAAGCCAGAATGGCCATTACATATCCTTTCGCTGTCATGTAAGACAGGCAAGAAGATGTGTTAGTACCCACAATGGTACATAGGAACTAGGTCACTCATTTGACATTGAATACATCATAAACATAGCGGGATCCCCCTTTGGTACTACGTCAGAGGCGCTAGAAAAGTAGAAGGATCCGGCCCTCCTAACCTAACTCGGAAAACAGTAAATCTAGTCGCCTAGAGACCTCAATTGGTGTACAACTAGATATACTGAGAATTAAGTCGACAAGACTAAGACCCAATACTACAACTAGATAGGAAACAAACCACTAGATTGCCCAAAAAAGGCCTACAGAAACTAGAAAATAACATAAAAGAGTAAAAAGACCAGCCCACAGATTTGGCCCAGTAGTCAAAGGAAGACCAAAGGCCCATAAACCAAGCCAGGAAGTGTGCACAAATTGTAAATATATGTGGTTAGATATAAAATAAAACGACAGTCAAATGTTGTTGTCGTCAAACTCTAGCAACAGACTTTACAAATAATCTATTGTCTGTTTTAATGTGAGACGACAATAAAATGTCGTCTGAATGTGTAGAATTTTGAGTTTCTTTAGCAAATCTGTTGTGTGAACTTTATTAAAACAACATCTACGGTGAGTTATCTATGGATTCTGGTTGTTTCAGACAACAGAATTTTGCTTGAATTCTGTTGTTCGATGTTCAGTTGTTATGCTTTATATGTTGTGTGATTTGGTTTACAACCACAGAATTTGGCTTCAATATATTGTTCTTTTTTTAATGAAGCAACATAGATTCAGAAACCTGGAAACCACAATGATGTACCGTACATTCATCAGAACTTGGAAATATAAACCACAATATACCATTCATATAGAAACTGGAAATCGTTTTGTACCATATATTCATCAAAAACTTGGAAACCACTAACAACATATCCATTGATAAACACTGCAAAAATTGTACTACCACTTCAATCAGCCACCAAGTGACCAAACTACATCCATTGTTCCAAATTTTCAACAAAGTAAAATCAATCCAGCCTGAAATTGACTACTCTGCTAGGGTTAAAATGATCGATAATAGCAGCAAAAGCCGTTCATTTAGTTGGGCAAAAAACCCTCCACGCTCAAGGTCAAGTGCCTTCTTACCTCTCTGAGAATGGGGCGAGAAAGTAATGTGTTTGTTGCTGTGTAATCTCCATCATCCTTCCTCATGTAAACCCATGTCCAAACCATCATTGAAGAATACATGACTGCTTCTTTTAATGATAGTAGCAATTGTGTATCCCAGAGCCATTAGTCCACCAAGAAGACACACACTGACCAAGAAGCCACCACCATGTGGATCAATTTATAAATATTTGTGCTTTAGAATGCAAATGTGAACAACTCAAATCCAAAATCACATATATCGAATAGCTGTTACCAAAGTCTTACCAAAATCTCAGCTGAACTATGTCACTGTCACAACTAGCTACCACCTCCAGAACTTGCCTAAAAACAAAGTCATGTTGAAGAAATGAAGAAGGCAAATACTTATTCCGAGGTAAAATAAAAACCACTTCATCGAGTCAAAGAAAAATAGGGGTAATCATTTAGTACCTTTAGATAATAGTTTAGCAAGAGCATGTCAACCATCAAAGAAACACTATCTGGCACCATGGTACCATAGATATAGTACAAAAGATATATATTTACTCCAGTTGTAGAAAAATAGTTCTGAAAGTGCATATCTTCATGATCTAAAAAATTTTAGTTGATAAATCATGAACCAATTGGGTATATAAACTTACCAAGACACCGTAAACATAACCAAGTGCAAATCCAGCTACAAGAGTGAGCAGAACAAATCAGTGATTACGCTACTTTTAATTCCTGGATTCATATATCATAATAAAAATTACACAATTTTGTGAAGAATTACACAATTTTAATTCCTGAATTCATATATCATAATATAAATTAGAAGACAGAGATTACCGAGAGCTAATTCCTGAATTGCAAAACAACTACCAACAAAATTTGAACAGAAACCAAGTTGATTACAGACCCTCTTCCAATTATCTACTCAAATCCTCAATGCCCTAAAACAAATTGATTACAATTAAAATTTGAACCTATAGAGACTTCGATGCTTATACCCACTACCATTACCCAATTGAATATCACCCAAGATTTAATAAGGCATAACCCAAATCCCTCAAACAGTCACCCAATTGATGATTTGAACCCTAAGATAATCCTAAAATCCCAATAATCAAGCAAATAACGAAACTGAAATTATAAGATACTTACATTATGCAATAGAAGATTCAAGCTGCAAAATTCCCAGGAGCCATTACTGCAAAATTAAGGTACCAAGTTAACCAAAGATCTAGAAACTTGACTAACATGGATCTGGAATTTCATTTGGAAACTAAAATCCACAGCATTAATGGCAAAGTTGTAAACTTAAACAACAAAGGCATGAAATCTAAATAAGAAATTACTGATAAAGAATTTATCTGGGCAAATTGAGATGTTGATTGAAAACTTTACCTTCCTTGCAGGAAATTCATAAACTTGAATACCAATTCTCAGCAATGAGAATAGAAAAGTACCCTTGTTTGCATTTGACCAGAAGTAGGGTTCGTATTTAGGACACAACAATTTAGTACCCTTGTTTGCTTGTGATATCATAGACCAACAGCTGCAGCTGCACAGTGGTAATACATGGGAGCCCGACTATGGTAACGTTCCTGACCTGCAGTGTCCCATATAATAGAGTGGATCAACCAACATATATTCCTCTTGCTATAAAACAAGTAGACTGCTATGGACCACAGGAATTTATTACTACTACATCAATTTATCATTACAACATGTAACTGCTCCTACATGCTTCAAATGAAAATGTTCAAGACCTTTTTTTGTTAGTCATATTTGAATTAATGATCATGTCACTACAACAAATAAACCACGTAGCGAGCATGAATCTAGTAAGCACCAGTGCAGCAAAATCTGTACTAAACCAAAATAAACTAATAACATAAATAATTTACCACAACAGAGCATCCGAGGAAGAGTCATCATGGGGGCAATTGTCCACTAAGTACACAGAATCGCTGAGAAGATAAAAATAAATTGTTTCATATCCAGAATAAGCATACATATACACTATGCTCGAAAGTAATCGTGAGAACCAAGCCGTTCACTGTGACTAGAACATGCATGTCTGATCAATCCCTCTATCATTATTTGTAGTCCATTATAACATATTGGCAATTTCCACTGTGACTACAACATGCATGTCCAAGCTTATGAGGGTACCACTATAGAAAAACAAGTGCACCATTTGTTTCTTTCTACTTAAGCTAACCAGCTTGGTAGAGCATATAATTTGAGCTCTTAGCATGATGGCCAGTAGATGAACATGAGAAAATGATGCTGTTACATAACAAAGTGAAAACCCACACTTTAATATAAATACCTTTGAAGGGAGATATGGTTACAGGTGTTACTGTACTAACCCTTGCATCAGGGGGGGTCCTCTTTCTTGATTGAGAGTCCATTAGATAATACAGGATTGCTATCAATGATGGCCACCGTCAAGTGCTTCGTCATCAGCATTCTTGCTAAAAGGACACAAGAATAGACCATAAATATACAAATATATATATATATATATATATATATATATATATATATATATATATATATATATATATATTAGTATGTCACTGTAGAAATCTGCAGATAACAAACTGCGCAACAAAAGTAATTGTTACCAGTTCATCAGTCTATCCACTCTAAATGTCAGAATACACATTAGAATCTCAAAGACAAGCACATATAGGCCAAAAATTCATGAGCATGAAGTTGTGAGATGATATTAACCATAAGTACAACTAGATTATTAGAACAACTTGCCTACCAAATCTAACACAATAGACTACACAACACACAAAACAACTGAAGTGATGAAAACATACACAAAAAACCAACTACTCAAGGAACTAGCTAGGGCCATGCCAACCAGGCCTCCTCCAACAATAGCAATGTCATACGGTTCACTTTTATTTGAAGATTTCTGCTGTGCCACATGATCCTGTGGTTTAAAAAGAATCATATATCAATCATCAACCCAACAATATCAACCATGGGTGGTCTCTCTTGGACTCTACAACTTTGTGATTGCAAAGCACCAAAATCTCTATTACTGGCATAAATTCACAAACAATAAAAATAAAACACTAATATTACCAGGATCTTTGCAAATATTGATTGAACTTGTACAAAAAGATCCAACCAACCCAACCGAAAAAGTGAAACCTAAAAAAAAGAAATAGAAAAGACGGTACAAGAACCCAGATTTGAAAGCCACTTCAAATCAAATTCATTTCATTGAAAAACAATAACCTTACTTCACATTCAGTATACCCATATCGTTGAGCATAGAGAGTTGGGTTCACTACCCTTTTCAATGTGGAAATAAATAATATGAAAAGTGAATTTTTACATGAACAAATAAATAACATAGAAGGAAATTTAGAATACCTACAGAAGATGGCTAAAAAAGCTTCATTTTAAAGCAAAACTGCAAACTGAAAAAACCTTGAAAACAAGCCATCTCAAGTCAAAATTGAATGAATCAGACCTCAATTTAAGAATAAGAAACAAGAATGACGAAACCCATAAATCAAATTTGGAATCCAAACGACTGAAATTATCATTCAAGTTTGAATAAAAAAAAAATTCTATAACATGGATTAGAAACCCTAAATCAGATGGATACCAAAGATTGGGCAACTGGATTCGCGCACAGCTGAGAGGCTGCTTGTCAACGCCCGCTGAATCGAGTATGAGATCTTGCCTTTCACAAGGTTACAGTCGAAGTGGTGGAGGTCGTCCCAGCGATGGTGCGTGGCGATAAGGTTGAACACAGTGTTATCCGGATACGTGCGTGTCGGAGGATAGTGAAGAGGCCGATAGTGAAGCCAAGGTCATGGCGATATCGATAATGGAGAAGGCGAGGAAGAGGAAGGATTTGGGAGGAGAGAAAGAAGAGATTTGAGGAGAGAGAGAGAGAGAGAGAGAGAGAGAGAGAGAGAGAGAGAGAGAGAGAGAGAGAGAGAGAGAGAGAGAGAGAGAGAGAGAGTGAGAGAGAGAGAGAGTGAGAGAGCAAAACGCGAGTGAGCCGAGTGTTTTTCTAGAGATGAGGGAATAGTGTTCTATCTTTTTTATTGGTCAGACAAAGAATGGGTGAGGAGGGAATCTGAAAAATGTGCAGCGCGAAACCATTCTTTTTGGTTTGATAAATTTGTCGGGGAGAGAGAAATCATTAAAAATAGTTCCAACAAAATCCAAAGCCAATTTACTCCTTTGACAAGACGACAGATATATGTTGTCTGAATACAAACAAAAAAAAGAAGCTACGACCCAAAACGAAATCAATTTATCTCCTTTGACTAGACGACAGATAACTGTTGTTTGAAAATAAACTTAATTCTCAAAACTAACTTACCATGGTATGTTGCTATATTCAGACGACAGTTTTTACACTGTCTGTCGTTAAATTATATCAGACGATAGAAACCAACCTGTCTGTCGTCTGAGCTCTGTCGTCTGATGAGGTTATTGGCATAGTGACGATTCCAAACCGAAATCTGATCCGATATAGGTTCGATCGCCACAGCCTCCGTCCTCCGCCAGACCTTCTGAACACCAAACCAGGGAAACCGCAATGACAACCCGCCTTCGCCGCACACCGGAACCTCTCCGTCGCACCACCCTTGCTCGAAAAAACCTCTGCCACGCAGATCGAAAACAAAACAAGGAGGAGCCCCTCTGCTTGTCGTTCTCTCTCCAAACGCGACCCAGTCACTTCCAGCCCTCTGTTCCTGCCCAAAACCTCCTGGCCTTCACCGGTGGACTAACACAACTAGTTCGTCCGTCCGACGACGACGTCCCATGGAAGCGCCGCCGGAGCGGCATAAAAAATTTTCTTAGGGTTTTCCCTGCTCCAACTTTCTTGGAGCTCTCTATTGAAAGTATGATTTATTATCCATTTTTTCTTTATCTATATTAATATTAAGATAAGAGGATTTGTTAACCAAAACTGAAAAAAAAAAAAAAAAAAAATCTACCAAAATAACCTTGAAAAAATAAAATAAAGCCCAATTTTTAATTCTCTGGAGACATAATCATCAAAGTACTGAAATAAAAAAAAATAGTTAAAAATGGAAAAATAACGTTCACTTTCTCTGGAAATAACTACCCCTTATTTACAGGGAGTGGATCATTCAAATAACTATCCATTATTATATAACTTCCTGACGTTTCATTTTTTTTTACTATTTTTTTTATCTAAATTTGATTTAATTGTTGCACGTGTCTAACTTAATTGCTACACAAGTATTGTTGTTTTTTGTTATCTTAAATTGAAAAGAAAGGGAACGGAAAATTTTTATTATAAAATTATATTTTATTTTTATTATAAATTTTCATTAGCCGAGCATTTAACCAGTTCAAACTATTTATGAAAAGTATGAGTTATTCACGAGCTTTGACCAGGCCCGGCCCTGGCCCAGGGCAGGCAGGGCGATAGCCCAAGACCCAAATATTGAGGCAGTATGAAAAAAAAAAAAACTGAATCTCTAAAATACCTTGACTGTAGTTTATTACCAAAAAACAAAAGAAATCAAAGTTTAATCATATTTTGCATTGATGACCCCTCATGGGCGATTATTTAGAATATATTAAAGGTGATGCAACTAGACAAAAGAATTCTTCAGCAGCATGCCCATTCTTGAGAAGTGTGGGAAGTGGGAACATATAGGGGTTGCTGCACACTGACAACATATATGAAAGAAACAAATGTGCTTGAAAGTGAGAATATTGAAATAAATCGTGTGACTTTGCATCTAAAAAAGCAAGAAGAAGTCATTTTAGATGAGATTTGATTTTTTTTTTTTAAAGAAGCGGAATAAGAGCGAGCTCTTTGCTCTTACCCGAATTTATTGATGTAGGAAAAAAGAAGTAAGATTTGATTGATATAAAGCGATGTAATCTTTATTTTTTGGAGTATTGGTTTTATGTCCCCCCGGTTATATCATATTTTTTTTCATCAATATAAAATATTTTTGAATTTTTTTTTATATAAAGGGCTCAATTTTATTTTTCGCCCCGAGCCTTGAATTTCTCAGGGCCGGGCCTGGCTTTGACGAGCCGAATATATCATAATTCAAGCTTGGCTCATTATTTTAACAAGCTTAGTATTGAGTTCAAACGCGGCTCATTTATCTTATGAACACGAGCTACTGAGCTGATAACGAGTGGAATACGAATCGAACTCAACCTGTAACGAGCCCATCTACAGCCTTAGATGTTGGAGCCGGAACACCAATGATTTTGAGTTTTCATCTTTATTTGACTCTAAATTAGTTAACGGTATTAGTAATCGTTAAGTATGAGAACACGTGTCACGAAATTAAGGACGAGAAAGAAATTAGCACTGAATATGTTGGGACATTAGATCCACTCCCGATTAATGCTTCAAGAATATAGTAATGTGGTAGGCCTTCGATTCAAGGTCTTGAACAGATTCTCATTTATTCAGTAAATTTACAACCCAAATCAGGTTTACGTCCCCGACTTAACATTACTGCCAAACCTATCCAAGTTGAATCATCACAATTTCACTGTAAGCTGTTTGTGGCTCTCAGAATCAATATTAGACCAACAATCCGATGCAAGACTACAAAATTTTAGTTTTTGGAAATATTCAAAACCAATAATACAAACTATCAAACGCATTCAATCTGTAATCAAGTTTAATCATAAAACATAAGACATGCATCAGCAACAATGGGAGGGTGATATTCACATGAGGTACAAAAGCATTATTTGCACTGGCAAACCAATCCAATCAAACGAACCAAGATTTCACACTATACCCATCAATAAGGATGACCAATCCAATCATACAAAACACTAAACTTGATGATCTGCAACCTGCGACCAAAATAGTCTTTCCAAAAACAATACGACCTATACAGCTTTCTCCTCCAAACTCAGTCAAATAAGAACTTCACTAAATTACCCTAACCTTGAATCATATAACACCCAAAACCCTAAATTTCTCACAAACAAAATTTCGTCAGAGTAAACATTTAAGATGTGTAACATGCAAGCTTAAAGATTGAAGCATAAAAAACATCGAGAGAAGAGAAACAAGTTGGTGGAGACATAAGCTCAACTCTAACTAATTTCAAAGACAAAGAGCTTCTTGTTGGTTGAATCAAATTCAGAGCGGATGCTTCTTCTTCACTTTCTTCCTCACCTTTGAACTTGGGAAGAAATTGTTGGGATTGATAGCAGATTATGCAGCAAGATAGAACTATAAGAGCAACAAAAGAGACACCAAATTTAACGTGGAAACCCTTCAATGTGAAGGGAAAAACCACGGGACAAACTCCGAAGAACTTCCACTATAAAAATGGGATTACAATCACCATACTCTCTAGATCACTAGAGGAAAAAATCTTTCAAGAGAAACACTCTCGGATACACACTCACAAGAAGGTTGTAAAAGAAGGATTACTTTTTTTCTTCTGTCCTTTTACAATGAATACTCACTCTCTCTATGCAGCTAAGACTTCTGGAGGTCTATACATATAGCTGATGACTTCTTCTTTTCACCATACCCTTTTATTCTTCTTGGGAAGAGAAGAGATAACCAACACAATTAACTCCAGCTGCTGCACGCTTCTTTTTAGGGAAATGAAATGTCCCCTCTTTCTTTCTTTTTCTTTTCTCCAAAGACAAAGTACAGCTTGGGTTATAACACCTATTAATTAGATGTCTAGCATGAGGAGGGAACTCCAACAGAAATTCGTAAGCAGAGGAAATAAAATTCGTAGCCAACTAATAAAACCAAACTTCCAAAGGCTAAAAAGGAAATTCAAATAAAAGGAATGCTTCCCAGTGTATATCAATCTAGTAAACCTCGAGTAGATATAGTTTCCCAATTAGAGGTGGCATTTAAAGCGGGCCTAGTTGTGCTTCGTGTAGTGCTCGAGCCGGCCCATTTATTATCATGCCGGACTCGTGCCGACCCATTTACTTAAACATTATGTCCGATCCGGCCCATGGCCCGAGCCCATATCATGCCAGGCCGTGCTTGTGCCTACCCATTATAAAGCACGATTTTAATATTTTAATTTGAGTAAATAAAATTAATTTTATTTAACTACTTAGAAAATTAAAATAAATAAAGTTCTACAACATTTTTCTTAATCTTAGCTTTTTAAGATTAGTTTTCTAATAATTTTTTATATCCCACTATAAGAAAGAAAGAAAGAAAATAACTCAAAAATATATTGTTTTTTAGTATATTATTGTGAGATTAATCTTTATTAATAAAATGAAGATTTAGTATCATTTTTTCCCCTTCATTCTATGGTTGTATTATTGTAAGATTAGTCTTTATTAATAAACATATAATTAATATTTAGAAAAGAAAAACTTAACAATATTCTTTCTTCTAAACTGAGGGTTTACCAATAGCAGAGCCCTAGGGTTTCTGAGCAGAGGGTGGCGGCGGCGTGGTAGTCTTCACCGGCGAGCCCGCGTCATCGGTCGTGCGTGGCAGATCTCAGGGTCTGTTTTGGTGGTGGTCGAGGTTGTCAAAAGGATCCGCTTGCTCTAGGATTTTGGTGGACGGGTCTTGGTGCTGTGAATCGAGGTAGATCAATCGTAGGTTCGTCGGACTGGTACCGTCATGCCTGGGGTTTGGGTGAAGGACTAAGACGGCGACATTGGACGATTGCTGGCGGATTAGCAGATCGGATTCTCATCTAGCCTGGGTGCAGTCGAGGTCGAGGCGATCGACAATTGGAGTTGAAGGTCTACCGATTGGTAGGCACTGGTGTGGTAGTACAGTGATGCTTCTGAGGATGGCTGTCTGGGGTGGACGACCCCCAGACAGGGCGGAGACGGCAGCGGCGACATGATGCTCAGGCCAACTTTTTTGCTTGGGTTTGGGCCTCTGGGCCTGGACCTGGTTCAAATGGGCCTAATCTCTCTTGGGCCTGTTTCAGTAGGTTTGAGCAGTGGGATTGGGTCATTGGGCCGCTCCAACTTGGGTTGGTTGAGTCTGCTACAGTTGCTCTGGACAAGAAGAGCAAGACCAACCTGTTGCCGAGGTTGTTGGCTCTTGAAGAGGCTAAGGATGGTGCTGGCTCCAACCCTAAGGGGGAGGAGCTAGTATTTTCCTAAATCTCTGCTATTAGACATCTGGTTACAAGCCTTGTAGAGTTAGAGTAATCTCTATGTGTTGTTCTAAGATGTTTCTAGTTGTTATTTGTACCACAATGGCGTGCTGGCAAATTAGACTAGATGAATGATTTTGCCTTAGAATAGCGAGGTTGTTTTTGCTCGTTGTAGGCTTGCTTTCCGGGGAGCGTCCCTTTAGACTCTAATGAGTTTAGTATTGGCTTAGATAGGTTCTCCGGATTTCATCGGATTCTTATGTAAGTGCATGTTAGACTCTGGCCTGTTTTCATGGCTTTGATATCTAATAAAATCAAATCCTTTCAAAAAAAAAAAAAAAAAACTTATGTCAAAACAATAATATAATATTTTATCTCACTATTTTGACAACATTATTGAAATAGCATTGGTGGAATTCTCATAAGATTATTGAATAAAGAGGTCTAATATTCAAATCTCATCAGTTTTTCAATATTATTTAAAACAAAATGAACTTTTGTGTTTGTAACGAGCCGGCCCACAATACTTCTTGCTCGGCCGTGCCGGGCTCATAACGGATTTGGGCCGGGCCAATGGGTCGTATTTATAGACCCAACCCGACCCGTTATTCTAACGTGCTCGGGTCGCGCCGGGTCACTAATGGGCTTGGGCCATGCCGGGCCCCTTTTAAACATGCTGGGCCCGTGCATGCTCATGCTTAGCGACCCGTTTGCCACCTCTATTCCTAATAGTACCTGGTCTAGGGATGGAAACCTAGTTTCTTCTTAGTGCTCACTGGGATTAAATTCAGGGACTCAAAAACTTCAACTCCATGTGAGAGTATGTAATGTCAAATGTTTAGCAATAGGAGATATCAGAATGGTTTCTTACTGTCTGAAAGTAAGGAGTGGTTCGATCATCGCTTCCTGATGTTATGATCATCTCCAGAGATAATACATACCAGCAGTTTTATTAGGTTCTTTAGATATATGTCATTGTTTATATGTTACCATACAGAATTCTATATGTCGATATTACATAAACTGAAATACACACACATCTTCTATCTAGATATTCACTCACTCTTCAACATGCTTTGCACAACTCTGCATGTCTCTCTCAGCTTGTAACCTCTTCTATAACAAACTCTGTAATATAGGCTACATCAGAATAGGGCATAATACACGAGGACCACAAGGCTTTAGTTAATGTCATAACCACCATTTCAGCATTTCCTTTTGTCTGCTTTGCATATGTGTTAATCTTCTATTCATAAACGAAAAGCGGGGAAGATGAGATAAAAAGATCGACCGATGCATACTTATATAATTTACATAAAACCAGCAGCAAGAATCTCTCTTTTTCTGTGTGAAATATTTGACATGAGAAAGCGAAGGTGGGACTCTCGAAGACTTTGTTGTGGTTCTCTTTAATTCTGTTCCTCGGTTTTGTGTTCATATCAGAAATTTTCTTTATGGAATTCAAATCTGGTGGAGGTTCTGTGGTTGAAATCCAGAGCTAGCTGTCGTAGTTCTTCAGCTAGAACAGGTGCCCCGCAGTAGAACACCCCTGCACGACACAACGTACCCACACACCATTAGATCATCTCTACCTCTAAAAGAATGAATAGACATGGAACATTTGTTTGTTTAAATTGTTAGTCATCTGTCCTGAGCAGCAGGAGCCAAAGGACCACCACCACTTGTAATTATATCCAAGCAGTGACTTTCATAGTCTTTTCTAAGCATAAAATGTAAGAGCGTTAGGAATATGCTATTGACTAATAATTGAAGAAAGTATCTATATCATATTAGTGGTTACAACCTAAATTACATGCTTTGATTGAGAGATTGACATGTAGTTGTATACAGCCAGTACCAGAAAAGAAAATCCGACTTGGATAATTCATCATTAATTGATGATTGAACAAAACTATTTGCATCATATATACCAATTATTATTGGTGATGCATCTCACAGAAGTAGAGAAACTTGTAACAGATATTCTGCTTCTACGAGACATTCATGTGATGCACATTCTAAATGGGTCGATAAAATGAACAGTAATATTTTGGTTGATTGATCTTTCTGAAAGAGACTTTTCATATAGAAAATGAACAGTTTTGATGATCACTATTATATAGAGTAGTGGAAAGAGTAGGAAAGGTTTAGTTAGTGGTATAGGGAGGGAACTCACCAACTTTAGCATTGGTGTGATCCAGCAGGATGCGCTTGTAGACCTCACGCCAGTTGGGCTTAGCAAAATCCGACTTCACCCTAGTACCCGACACAATATCGACCCCATTCTTGGCATGATTGAGTGACTGAAGCATGACAATGAGAGCAGAACGTGCATCACCTTCCTCATAAATACTAGTACAATAGTTGTGGAACTCTATCACTCTGTTATGGTCCAGCTCCGCCACCTCGTTCATGGCCCCTTTGAACCAGTCGAACGAACCTTGCTCTCGGGTCACCCAGTAGAAGTAGGCCCTCTTGGTCTTGAAGTTGCTGTGGAGGCTCACTGGGCCGCCGGAACCAGCCGTGCCGCTTTCTAGGGCATTCTCTGATTCCTCCTCTATGGCTTTGATGTTGTTCACTATGTCCTTGAGGATGCTTATCATTGGGGTTGCTCCTATTCCCAACGCTACAAGTAACACCACTTCGTATTTCTTGTAGTCTTGAGCTGGTGCTCCATAGGGTCCATCTATTAGCACTCTTGGAAATTTGCTTACCATAATAAATCGATTATTAGTCATCAAAGCAATTATTGGTTTCCCCCATCAACAATGGAGAAAAAGAAAACCCATTATAGACAGTTAGACACAAAGCAACTTTCTCAAAAATAAAGAAAGAAGTCTAAAATCATCTTCTACTTTGGAGAGAAATGACAATCATTTCTCTGTTGCCCATCAAAATCCCCTTTGGATGTTTGTTTAGAAGTCCCTGTCTACTACAAAATACAATATACAATCAACAAACAAACAATTGTATATACTTTAGCTTCTTTTGGTTATAAGAACTATAAGATTTCACCTAACAAAAAAAAGGAACTATAAGATACTGAATTTCTGACGAAACACATATACAACACATTATCGCACTACTTAACAATAATTTGAAAGATCACTTTGTTAGGTTTTTATCCAATGCTTTTAATCTACACGCTCATATTATGTCGGCAGTCAGATCATTCATAAGTGGGCATTTCCCTTTTCTATACTTCATAGGTTTACATAAAACTAATATAAAGTAAGATAAAGTTTTTAGGTCTGGGATGAAAAGTAAAGGATAGAGTTCTTTTACTGGGTTAAAACTTACTTTAAGTCGCTGCCTTGCATACAGTCAGCTCTGAGGAGTCCGCTCTTCCCAGAAGGAGGTGGTTGGCATATCTAAAAAAGAAGAAGATTAGCTAGCTCTGAGAAATAAGTACCCAAGTGGGTTTTAATTAAACTTGTTGTCCTAATCAGCTAGTCAAGTAATACACATCCAAATAAACGACATTTATTCTTTTGTGATGGTTAAGCTTTCTGTACCAAAACAGTCTCGTTTTATCTGTCTGTTCCAACCCATATTGGCTCACTTGGCTACTATTGATAATGCTAGATTATGCTTTTACAGATAAGACAATGAATTTAGAGGAGTGGTTGAAGGTTCACACCCCAAAATATTTTCTAGTGCAAGCAAAATCTTTTTTTTTTTGAGAATGATGCAAGCAAAATCTTGCTTAACTAAACTATATTATTAACTTTTGTTTCAGTTAGGCCAAAGAGCTAATGATTACATTGAACTAAAATAACTCATAACTTAGTGACTCTTAAGACGTACCTGTGAAAATACTATTTTAAGTTGTCGCGTCCATTTGCCAAGAGTCCGGATATGAACACTGAGGTGGTCGTCTCCTGGGGCCGAGGTGATGCAAAATGGGTGCCTAATTAAAACCAACCAAATATATAAATATATAGCAACATTAGAATATCTAAGCACTGAAGACGAAAACTCAGATGCTTGACTTTGTTTTAAGATAAGATACATTGAAGATGATTGCTTAACATGTTATATGTGTTTCATAGACGTGCTTACCATTCAAATGAGGAGACAGCAGCACAATTAATAAACATGTATTGCCCACTATGGTATCTGAAGCCTTGAGGCTTTGACATATGAAGTGCCAACACATTTCCAGGATATAGAACCACCTTCAACATTATTAAACAAAAGAATTTTAATTAGATTCATTTCGATCATTTGGTTTTTATATGTTAATACAAATATAATGAAGTACAATCAAGATCTATCAATGGATTTCCACAAATAGGGTAGTACGTGTTGTTTTGTTTACCTTTACTATCTTAACAGGCTTGATAGATCGAAGCACCTGAACCACTCTTTCACCTCCGTAAAGGAGAAGCGGAACAGCCAAGTACATCCAAGTCTGTCAATCACTAAAGATGTTAGAGAAAAGTTCATACGAATAAAAATGGTAATACTATTTGCATTTCCACAAAGTCATTCTACACCTGATGTTTGAAAATGGTAAAACATAAGATTTATTAGAAGGTGATGAAGGATGTTCTAACCGTTTTCTTGTACCATTCCTTGGTGAGGTACAGGTACTCTCCATGGACAATGAGCAAAGTATAGACAATGATAAAGAGTTGATGGGAGTACAAAAAGGCTCTAGGGCCAGTGAGCCTCCTGAGGCGGTAGAACCTACCTCTTCTAAAACATGGTGCTGCTAGTGTTAAGGCTATTGTCATCAACACTACCATTATAATGCCAGTTACTCCTTCCACTGATTTCAGAAAAAACCAATAGTTCGAAGGTTGTTCCCCAAAAAATTGATTCATTAGGGCGTACTTGTCACTGTCTGCTTTAATGAGACGAGGGAAATCACAGGCCAAATGGCAAATTGAGTGTATGCCAACCCCTACTGAAATTCCAATAGCTATCACCTAATTTCACCGTAAGGAGTTGAATAAGATCAGGGTTTTGTTGCCATATATGTAAATAATAATAATATGAGCAATGTTATTTTGACGCATCAATTGTCACATCATGTGATCGTCATTGACTGCTAGTGACGAATTGCTTACCTTATGGAAATTGAGGTCGTCATCAAAAGGAATAGCAACACCCAATTTGGTCTTGTTCCTCAGAAGAGTGATAGTGTTTCTACACAATGGAAGTAGAATAAGAGCCATGTTGAACTTGAGTGTCTCAGCTGCACCTTTGGCCATGGATACACAATGACCCATTACTTGATATGCAGGCCCGTCTTTATACTGCACATACTTATAGGCAAATAGACCAGCCATGATTCCAATCCACAGTGCCATTACCCAAACTCTCTGCCAATTGTCTTCAAGAAAGTAGTTAGTGCTCCTATACCACCTCCTCAGAGGGTTGTCCTCCCTCACCGGCTTCAGCTTCTGGCTCAGCATTTTACTCAGGTTCTGGCTCTCTTTTCCTCGCACCACTGTCTTCTGCGGTCCATACAGTAGGAGCGTCTCCAAACTTTCTGTCTGCTCAAATCTAATGTCGTTTTAGATGAAAGACCAAGAATTTAATTTTCATATTTTAATACAATTTTATTACCGTGATGTATCCAAGATTGTCTGGATCCAACTCTTCCATGATCAATGCTGCATATTCCTCTGCTTGTTCCTGGATGTTTGATAATTTGTTGGCAGAAGCACTGAAGCTAATCATCTGCATTATTAGTTAAACAATTAATCAAACAATTCCATTTATCTAGAAAATAATAATTCTGACAAAAAATCACATGGTATAGCTAGCTAAGATATATGCCATATTAGATCTCATACCTCCTTAACTTCTTCTACACTGATTCTTCCATCTCCATCCTTATCAACCCTGATCAAACAAAACCAAAATTGCGCAAAACCAAGTACTTTACGGCCGCCAAAAGCAAGCTTACCAGTGCTAATTAAGAAGAAATTAGCTTAGCTACGTACTTACATGTCAAAGAAAATTTGAAGACTGGAATCGAAGTCCTGCTTAGAAACTTGTACCCACATCTCCCTCAACTCCTCCTTGTTGATCGGGTCGCCTTTGATGCCATGCTTCCTGGCCAAAGCATCGAACAGTATTCCGGCGAACTCCTTGGAGGCTCTGTCCATCCCGATGCACTCTCCGAACAACGCACGTGGCAGCATCCCGTTGGTCGAGTCGGCGAGCTGGTCAAACCTTCTCTCCACCGCCGGCCACTCCGCATTCTTGCTTATGAACTTAAGCCCTTTTAGAGCCGGAGCAGCCGCCGCCGAATGCATCCGGTAGAAACGGCGCCGTTGGCTTCGAGAACTTCAGCTCCTCCTTGATTCGTATGGAGGCCGTACGGACGGAGCACACTACAGGAAATTGAAATGGCGGAAAGAAAATGACTAAAACATCTGGTCATTCAAATCATGGGGGCCGGCCCGGCCGCAAGGGGCAGACAATACAAAATATATATTATTTATACATACATATTTAAACTGCAGAATCAAGTTGACCTTAGCTGTTAAGCACTTGACATTGGACCAGTAAAGGTATTTATTAATTTTAGTTGTTTATGTTCTCAGCATTCTAGCATTGATGGAGATTCTTGATTCTATGTTTTCCAATTACAGTGCCTACTCACTACAGATCAGAACCAAATAGCTAACATTCTTGTTAAAGCTTTTAAACACCGTTTTCACTGCCTCTGTTCATCCTCCCACTGGTGCTACTTTACAGTTTGTTTCTACTATTAAACCTGTTATCACTGAGGAAGACAATAATATGCGTCTCGCTCCGGTTACGGAAGAGGAACTTTATGCAGCAGTCGCAGTCCACAATATTGGTGCTTTAAAGTTTAAAAGCCCCAGGTCTTGATGGACTTCAATTCCAGCTTTGTTCTACCAGACTTATTGGAATAAGGTAAGATCTTTAACTTCGGTTAGTCACGGATTTCTTTAATAACAATTTGGACCTAACACTTATCAGTAGAACAAATATATATAGTACGTGCTTATTCCTAAAATTTCAGAACCTCAAACAGTTAATCATTTTAGGCCGATTAGTCTTTGTAATGTGGTTTACAAGATTATTACTAAAATTATGATAGCTTAGACCTTTATTAATCAAATGTATATATCCCCAAATCAAGGGGCGTTCGCACCAGGTAAGTCCATTTATGACAATATTCTTATTGCCCATGAACTGCTTTCAATTTTTACCAAGAGAAACCGACGTGTAGGTCATATGGCTGTTAAATTGGACCTTGAAAAGGCTTATGATTTTCTAAATTGGGATTACCTTCTCTACTACTTGCAGGCTTTCGGTTTTAATCCTAGATGGAATCGTCTAATTCACGCCTGTTTAACATCTACTTCCTTCTCTATCCTTCTTAATGGTACCCCTCATGGTTCTTTTAAACCATCTCGAGCCATCAGACATGGAGATCCTTTATCTCCATATCTATATATTCTCGCTATGGAACCGCTTATTAGAACTTTTATTCAGTTGGCTATTGTTTCTAAATCTTACATTGGCATTCTTTCTTCACCTAGAGGACTTAAAATTTCTAACCTTATGTTTGCGGATGATTGTTTAATTTTTGCAAAAGCAAATCACACAGCTGCAAAGAACGTTCTTCGTACACTTCAATCTTTTTCGGAAGCCTCAGGACAACAAATTAACTATCACAAGTCTACCATTTTCTTTTCTTCTAATGTCACATCTTCAATCAAGCAAGACCAATCAAATTGTCTTGTTATTCAACGTACACAAATCCTCTGTTGGTAAGTATCTTGGCCTTCACAATGTTGTTCTTTGGAAGGATCCTATTAGTCGTAATGAACTAATGCTTAGAATGCAGAAAAAGTTCTCGGGCTGGAAAGCTAATACACTGTCTCGGGCAAGTAAGCTTACTCTTTTTAAGGCTAACATCTCCGGCATGCCTAATCATATTCTTTCCTGCTTTAAATGCCCTGTGAAGTTAAATAGAGACATAGAGAAAATTTGTAAGAATTTCTTCTGGGTAATTCAGTCCCTACAATTGTTTGGTCCCAAATTACTCTCCCTAAGGATAGAGGTGGTTTAGGTATACGTTCTGCCTTATGCTATAACAGAGCTGCTTTAGCAAAATTAGGGTGGAAAATTTTGACACAACCTTCTAATTGGTGGGTTCAGCTAGTTACTAAGAAGTATCTACATAATTTGCATTTCCTAACTGTTCAAAAGAAATCTTCTTAAGCCTGATAGTTTCAAATTGCAAAAGTTCTCTCCTCTCCAGCGCTCTGCCTAGAAAGTGTGAGGTAAGCCTGGTCTTGTGAGCTTAGACAGGCGAAACCCTAATGGATCTCAGCATACAAACGTATGCGTGGTGCATCTGTAGTGGTGTCAAAAGGGTGGGAGTTGGTCTCCGGTATTGTCAAATCGATGGAAGAAGTTACTAAAGGTTTCTTGAGGAAGATGGCTTTGTCTGACCCTACCTCTATGGTGGTGGTATCAAAAGAAGCTTTACAGAAGAACTTGAAACGGTGGTTCCTGGTGGGGGAATGGTGGTCAGCGAAGCCTAATAAAAAAGATCTGCTGATCAACACAATGAGAGGCTTTGGCTACAGAAGGATGGCCTGCCGGATAAGTCCCAGATCACGGTGGTTCCGTTACAGGGAAATAATCGAATCCTGTTCTCTTTCAAGAATGTGGATGACTTCAAATGGGCTGTCAGAGGTAGCCCCTGGTCTTACAAGAAAGTGTTGTTTGTGATTGCTGTCACTAATGGTCTTGAAGATCCCTTGCAGGTGTCATTGTCGACGCAATATTTCTGGATCCGCATTAGGGGTCTTCCCTCGAAATATATGGATGAAGAGATCGGTGAGGGTAACAGTAGGGTGGTATCAATAAGTGCGCACAAGTAAAGATCGCTTTGGCAGTTGCTTGGGGAGTTTCCTCAAGATCAGAGTTGGTGTTGACATCTCAGTGCTCCTGAGAAAATGGATTGGTTTCGAGCCAGAGAGGGGTGAGGCCAATCTTCATGATGTAGAGTATGAACGCTTGCCTCATTTTTGTTTCTATTATGGGCTACTCTCCCATACAAGAGCAAATTGCCATGCAAAGGAGTCGGGTGATATACTGGTGCCGGCGTATGATGCTCTATTGAATTCTGAGAAGAAGGAGGCTTGGCTTGCGAAGCAAGAACAGGGTCTTGCCAGAAACGGCTGCAGAAGGTGGTGGTCGGTGTTTGGGGTTGTTTAAGAATGCAAAACCAGGGTGGTAGCTAACAAAGCCAGATTTTCCTGTGACGCATTTGGTCAGAACTAGGGCCGATATGGAAGAAGAAGTGGCTTCATTGGTAGCTGGGGTTGATCAAATGGAGGTTGATAGAGCAGTTGGGTTGGAGCAGATATAAGGGGATGCAAAACGGCAGTGTGTTGGTGACATGGCGGTGTACCAGTGACGACCATTGCCTGCTCCGACGCCGGAAGCAGAGTTGACCCTGTGCAATGTCCCAATTCGGGAATGCCCGAATTTCCAGTGTAACGCCCCAAACAGCACCTCACCAGTTTGAGCATGTCACAGCGCCGCGAGACCCCGAAACATAAACCGAAGGTTCGATTTACATTCCAGAACCCCGCAAGGCATTTTATTAAATAATTTTTTCGTAAACCGCACAGCGAAAACGTCTAAAATAATATTGAGGTGAAAACTTGAAAACTTTTATTTCAAATATTTGTTCGTCTAGAGCTTGAGTCAACAAGGAGTCAAGAAATAATCGACATCTCCGAGTATTGAATATAGAATAAATGGTAAATGATCAATCAACTACTTCTGAGATAACACTAAACAATCAAGAAATGGAATTAAACTTCGGAACATGTTCCCATTACAACTATTTATCGAAGTTGACTCCGCTCACCCGCTCCGTCCTTCAATCCCGTCACCAGTGCACAGTACCTGCATCCACACTGTTGTAGGGGTGAGCTTTCGTCCTCGCTGCTCATTAGGGACTTCACCCCGGCTAGGTTTTTAAATAGACTTTTGTGGCGCCAATATAAGAACATATGTAAATGCATTTTCTTTAAGAACGACAACTTAAATGGTTTTCCGATATAAAATCTGATGCATGAACTTCAAGTAAATACGGGCCCAAAACAATACCTGATGGTCGGTCCCATAGACCAACTACACGACCTTACCTCAAAGAAGTAAGTACATGATTACAAGACCAAAATCCTTCATCCTTTTCTTTTAAGAAACTCCCTTTGTTTTTCTCAAAGAAGTCCAAGCTTGGATCCAAGACCAAAATCTTCACTTCACTTCTGAGTTTCTTAAGTAAGTACATGATTACATTTCTATATTCTTTTGCCTTTAAGATTTATCAAAGTGCATAACCGATGATAAAATGGAAAAGAATCTGTTTTGCTGCAGTCATATATTTTCGTGTTTGATAAAAGTTAATCTTGTCAAAAATAATTATATTTTCAGTTTCTTCATGAAAAATCCTTCAGTTTAGGCTTTTGAATCACTAAAAAAGGTTAAGAAATGAATAAGTTATGGCTAATCAAAGTTTTCAACTTTTAAACTCGCTGGAAATCTCATACCGCCATCACAACTTCAAAAATTCATATCTCCCTCATTTCTTATCCATTTTCTACAAACTTTATATCAATTTGAAGCTTAGGACCTCTACTTTTATTCTGGAAAGTTTGAGAAGTAATGGTAAAATACACAGTACGTAAAGACTTAAACATCAAAGGTCAGTTTCAAAAATATCAGTTTCAGCACTGTTATGGTTCTTTTACCATTTCTGAACTATATCACTCTGATCTGGACTACATGACTTATTCCATTGAATTCCTTATGAAAAATCCTATGACTTGGTGTCCTCACTTGACTATTTCGGACATGAATTGAACAAGTTATAAAAACAGAAAGTTGACAGTACTTGGTACTATTATTTTGATTGACGAATGGACACTTCGGACTAAGATTTCTAATACTATGAAAAGAGGACTACTAACTCTTTGACTACTAACTAATATTCTTTTACTACTTCTAATTTACAGTACCTTTATTTTATTGCACAATTACTTTCAAGGTTAATTTTATATATATATATATATATATATATATATATATATATATAATTATGTATATATATTAATTTGTCCACACAATTTCAGTTATATTTACTTATGTAAGCTTGTTTATATGCTTGTACTTTATTATTACATATTTTACTTGATTTCAGTTATGTATAAGCTTATTTTTAATTAGCTTATTTTTTTAATTATGTTGTTTGCTAGTGAATTTACTTATTTGTGTTATATAATTATGCTACATATGTTTTCATATGAGGTTATTCCTAAATATATGTATGTCTCTATATGTGTGTGTACATATACATATATTATGATCTATAATTTATAAAGATTGTATTTTGTGAATTTGATTATGTCTGAGAAGTACAATTGTGAAGCCGGGTGTTATCTACAACCCCGTGCTTAAGTGAATTACTGGTAAATGTGTTTTGGTGTTATGAGACGTTAAGCATGGGCCCTAGTCCCTTCAGATAGTGCACTATTATACTCTTAGGAAGGTTGCTTACTTTGAGTATACATACTTGGGTATAGTACGTTGGACCCTAGTATGCTGCGGCTTACCCATGCTTTGGTATAGTACGTTGGACCCTAGCATGTGGATTTATGAATTGTTACCAGTCAATCTGGCTTACCCGTGCTTTGGTATTATGGACCCTAGCACGTGGATTTATGAGTTGATACCAGTTAATCCGAAAATTCACTAAAATGAAAAGTGTACTTATATTGTTTTGATCAAATATCTATCTGTGATATATTGTTAATATGTTATGGTGTTAAGTGAAAAGAGAATCGAGCATGCATTGTTTTGAGGTTATTTGCACCTATTATTGCTACAGTATTTGTTGATTCGATAAAGAGATGTTACTATGTGATTTATTACCAGTTTTATAATCGTTTATATATATATGTGTCTGTTGTGTGTATACAAATACATATTTAAGATTTGGTGTGAACATATAAATGGTTCTCGGTACATTTTTACTTGGTTGTTCAGTTTTGATTTCTTATAAGACACATTAGTATAAGAATGTAAGCTGTACTTACTGGGTCTGTGTTACTCATGATGCTACACCTTCATGTTTTCAGGTAACAAGTAGATGCATGGGGAAAAAGGGGATGAACCTACTAAATAAAAGAAAGTTTTTCCTACTACTATTTCAAGAGAATGAGTACTGTAATATATTTTGCTAAACTTTGGTATTGTACAAATAATGATGTCGTTTTCTAATAAAAGTACTATTCAGATATATCTATATATAGTCTTTTACTTTCTTTCAAAAAGGAAGTTTTATTTAGTTTGGCTCACATCCCAAAATCGGGTACCATATTTCAGTACAATATTGGTCTCAAGTTTGGGGGTGTGACAGGTTGGATGAAAATATCATTAATATTGTGGCAAATATTTTTTTTTAATGAAAAAAAATTAAAGAAGTGACCAAAGTGAATACCAAAGTTAAAGTTTAGTGACCAAAGTGATATATTTAAAAGGTGAGTGACCAAAGTGTCGAATATGTAAAAGTTGAGTGACAATTTGTGATATTCTCTCTTGAAAAAATGTGAACTAAACAAATGGAACTAAGAAGTAAAAGCTTAACCAAAAAAGAAAAAAGAAAAAAAAAACTTTGGGTGGGTGCGGGTCAAAGCCCACCCATTCTGAGCCCGAAGTTTAAAGTTGCTTCCTTTTTGTGCTTCACTTGCTCGACCTAATTCGAACCAGGGTTTTATCAAAGGTTTTAGAAGAGGCCGCAGTAGTTCAAAGGTAAAGTCGTTCATACTCACCCATTCTCAATTTCTCAATCCCTTAATTGGTCATCGCAGTATAAAGCTTTCTGGGTTCAATATAATCATCATGGTTAACTTTAGCTCTACAGTAATCTAGCTCGTTCGTTTTTCTTTTTTCTTGTTCTGGTTTAGCAGCCCAGAAATTTAGGCACAATAGAATGAAATAGTTTCTGTTTTTTGTTTCTGGATCCCAATTGGGTTTTAATTGTGTTGTGTTAGTTTGATATTATATGGTTGATTTGATTGAGTTAAGCTAGAAAAAGTTGAAATGTTTTGGATTTTGTAATGCTTCTTTGTTTGCTGAGATTAAAGTATGTAACTTTTTTTTTGACCGAATCTGTGTTATCTAGATTTTGTTTTCGAATTATTCTATATATAAAGGGAGAATAACATTGTTTTACTGTTCCTAAGAAGAGGCGGAAAAGCCTTTTTGTCCTTACTGTTCGAGGAGAATATCAAGAAGGTGGAAAGTCGTTTATGTCCTTGCTCTTCTCTGTGTTGGATAGGTAAAACTAGGGCTGTCACTCGGTCGGTTCGAATCGATTATAGGTATTACCAACTTCAAAACCAAAGCTTTCGGTTTCAAAATTGAGCTACCAATTACCAACCAAAATTTTCTGTTTTTAATTATATCTACCAAATTCGGTATTTCGGTTTTCGGTATTACCAATTTTAGAACAACTAATTCTTTATAATATAAATTAGAATGAACAAAACTAGGTTTTTGAATTTTATAGTCATAAACTTTGTATTCATCTACTAATTATAGCTTTCTTTTGTATATACTAGCATTTCTCCACACATGCTCTGCATGTGCAAGTATTTTTTATTTTATTTTATTTTTTTTGCATAAAATAATAAAGAAAACGGTTATTGCAGACATAAGATCATGGGAGAGAAAAGTGGATTGTGGCTTTTTTTTTGTTTATTTTTTTAATAAAAATATATTTTGTAAATGTCATAATTGTCCTCGTGATTTAATTAATTCTCAAAGTTTTTTAATCTTATAGGGTTATTTCCGTCAAAATTTTTGATTTTGGCTAACAAACCCTCTTCTTTTAATAATAGTATAGATGATATCAAGTTTTAGCAATTTTCAATCAAACTAGGTTATTTAATCATATTCGACTAGGTTACTTAAAATACATGTACTATTAATGTAGTACATGTAATAATGTTCGTACTATTATAAAAGTTTTTATGTTTATTTCTTAATATACATGTATGTGTATTGAAAATTGTAGTATATAAATCTAATATTTAGATAATCGGTAGATTCGGTATTTACAGTGTTCGTCTACTGTAGCTTAAGAACAGTGACGGCTTAGTAACAGTACCGGCTCCAGCCGAGCCGGTATAGGAAAAGACGCTTCTACCCCTCTTTCCTCTTATTTTACGACGCTGCCACTCACGTGGGTATAAGACCCTGTCGATCAGCCGCAGCAGCTTTTTACTCTTTCCGCTCTCTTATCCTCCTTCAGAAAGTGATAGCCACGGATTGCGAGAGAGAGGGGTATTCTGTGTCTTCTCACTATTCTGCCAGAGAGAGAACGAGGGAGTGAAGGCTGATCCGAGAGAGAGGAAGAACAGGGAACGAGAAGAGGAAGAAGAATTTGATGCACCGAGTTGAGGTAATGACTTTTTTTCCTGAAATTTCAGTTCATGATTGAAGGTTTGGTTTGCCATGCATGCTGGGTATATGCGGAAATTGGATTTCAGAATTTGTTTTTTCTTTTTCTTTGTTTGAGTTGAAAGATCTGTGGGTTTTGAAGTAGTGGGTAGCTGAGATTTAAGGGCATCTGAGATGAAGTCCATGAAGGTAGATGGCTATAGGAAATGTTTTTGATGGATTCTCCCTTTTATGACTTTCAATTTATCTCCTGTATTTGTAGCTTGAGTTTCCAATAAATTAGTTAGAGCCGTCTTCTTTTTATTAGAAATTGCTTTTTGAAACTTGATCAAAATTGTAGAGCCAGAGGATGTAGTTCTGTTTGATATATTTAAGTCGATGAAATATGTTCACTCTAAAGTTGATACATTCACTCTAAAGTTAGCATGCTGTAGCAGTTATTGCAGTATGTCTTCGAGCCGGGTATGATTTGAAGGAAGATTTGAAGATTAAGAAATAGCCATGTGATCCTCTTTTCTTTCTTTAATTTTTTGTTTTCGAATTTTGATATTAAATCTGAGTTAAAGGAGGAATGAATATCAGTACAGATCACCAGATTAGTTCAGACAGATTATTCCTATGGACTCTGTACGCAATAGTTGACCCTATTGTTTCGTTGAAAGGAGATTTATCCTATTTGACTGTTGAAACCTTCTTTAAGTGAACTAAAGTGGAACCTTTACATTGTTTATAACATGTTGATGGAGAATTTCCTGTGCTGTTCACAATTGAGATGGCATGTTAATAAAATAAATTGTTGGTTAGAAACTGAGAATTCAATTGAATGGAAATGGGAATTCCGGGATTTAGATAATTTTGATACTTTCCAAAATAATATGACTAACTGACCCTTAGGCTACTTTTCCCTTTGATATCTGGTGCCTTACTGTTTAGGTGAAAGAAATGACTGACCAGATAAAAGGGTTAATTACTTGATCATGAAGGTCAAAGGAGTTTTTCTTTCTGGTATATATCAGATGAAAAAAATCTGGGTTGACTGCTTTGTGGCTCACAATTAAATTTTCAAAATATGTCATCTCATTTACAATAATTAGACCTTTTTTTCTTCTTCTGAAAATCTCATCGATGTTGGAAAAATGCAGGCTGGTCTTTAATCCTATAATCAAGAAGCTGAGAAAATCAAGACTTTTGCTACTCCCAAAGACAGAGGTTTGGACTGGAAACAAAGAGGAAAGGTTTGGTTTTTAATCTCCTTCACCTGTTTTGTTGTTTAGTAAGTGGTCTTGCTGATGCCTTTGAATCGAAGATACTGGATTCATGATATTTGTTTTTTCTGTTTAATTATTTAATTTTCACATTCATTACATTAGCTTGGATGAAAAGAAATTTGATGTCAAACTTTGATTTTCGGACTAGGTTGAGAGAATTTGATTTAGCAACAAACTAAAGATTGTCCATTGACTAGATTGGTTGAGTCCAGCTTTCAATGTTTTGTTGTTTAGTAACTTCAATAAAGGTGAACACTTTCATTTCATTTTGTGATGGTGGATTTTTGGAAGTGCTTCCATTCTGTTTACCAAATGGTTACTGTCAACTATGTGTCTTTGCTTTATTTCGCTTAGATATTATAAAATTTTATTTATTTATTGATTATTGTTATCATTGGTTGACATTGAAAATTTGATTTGTAATTTTTTGTGTAGTTGGGGATTGAACATTACGTATATTGAGGGAGTTTGAAAGATCAAGTTTTAAAATTCCTACAAGCCAAACAAGAAGAGAGAAAAAGGTTTAATATTTTTTTTTCCTCCCCTGTAAAGGAGGCTGATAGTTATTATTCAAAACGTCAAGGGACGTACTTTTTTGGTTAGTGGTTTGTTCTTTCCTAATTTTTGATTTTACAATATGCTTGATTATATTTCAGGTATCAAGATTAGTGATATTTGAAAGAAGTTAGGAAGGAGTCTGTTATAGCATCTTCTGTTTGGTTAAGGTAATGTAATTTTTTAAATTGTACTCATTTCTCTGCAATATTTTATTCAAGTGGAAGTTGTATAGTTTTTATGGAAAAGCTGATAGATTTACCTTTTGTTATTATATTCAATTTTTTATTTGTTATTTTGGGGTCTGTTTTTGAATTCATCATTATTAAATGAAATTTTTGCTGTAAAAATTTACTGTTCAAGCGATTATAACCATTGATCAAATTTATCTGCAATCTGTAGGCAGTTACTTATTCAATCTGTGTGTTCTTATTTAACGTTTTATTGAATGTGTAGGATTGTCGGGTCATTGGAACAATTGGTTAAAATATGCTAAACAACAATTAGTTAATATAATGATCATGTTAACTATATTTTCTATGCTTTTTAATTTAGTCCTTAAATAACATTGTGTCAGCTCCAAAACCCGCGGGAAAGCGCGGGCAACATTTCTAGTATGAACTGTTGGGAAGTGCCTTTTCTTGTGCTGGTTGATGAGATTCTGATGGAGATGGAATTGTGTTTCTTTTTGATAGATTTAAGAGATGGCTGTATCTAAGAAAGAATCGATGCTGGTTAACGAGGAGGAACTGGAAGACGATAGTGATATGGGGGACGATGTGTCTGAGTCAGAATTGGAACAAGAATCGGAAGAGAAATCTGAAGAGGAAGGAGATGTGAGATTGGCTGAACCTGCCCAGAATGCTACATACAACAGAGATGGTCTGTTAGAGAAGCTTGGAGATATGAGCTGGCCTGAGAATGCTAAATGGGTGGACAGGCTTACGTTGGATATTGAGCAAGAGCAACCGGTGGATGTGAATGATGACCTGACAAGGGAGCTTGCGTTTTATACACAGGCTCTAAATGGAACGAGGATGGCCTTTGAGAAGCTTCAGTCGATGGGGCTTCCATTTCTGAGACCTGAGGACTACTATGCAGAAATGGTGAAGTCGGATTCCCACATGGAGAAAGTGAAGAGCCGGCTTTTGGTGGAGAAGAAGAACATGGAGGAAGCTGATGAGAGAAGGAAGGCCAGAGAGGCCAAGAAACTGTCTAAAGAAATTCAGAACCAGAAGTTGAAGGAGAGAGCTAAGCAGAAAAAGGAGTCTATTGAATCTGTGAAGAAGTGGAGGAAGCAGAGGCAGCAAAGTGGGTTTGCTGGGGGTGACAAGGGAAGCGAGTTGGATTTGGCCTTTGAAGATGGGAAACCATTTGAGAAGTCAAGTAATAAGAGGCCTGGTGTAGCTCCCGGAGATCGGTCTGGAGGGAAGGCAAAATATGCTGGAAAGGGGAAGAAGCCAAAGAAGAGAGAAATCAAGGATTCCAAGTTTGGATTTGGTGGGAGGAAAGGTTCCAGGAAGCAAAATGTCACTGAAACCACCAACGATTTGAGAGGCTTCAATAAAGAAGATGGTTTCTCAAAAAATAAGAAAAGGAAGATGTGATTTGTAACTCTATGATTTTGTGGTTTTGTTTCTCATTATGGTAAGGGCTTGCCTGTGTAGCCTATTAATTTTTAGTGTTGATTCTAATACAAGTGAACTTTTGAGGTCTGCGGTGCGTTGTAATACATTATTTACAACGCTAGAATGAAATTGCGAGTCTTTAGGGTGCAAGACGCTAGAATGAAATTGCCTTTTAAGCTGCACTGTTTCTATTTGGAAGAGTTATGTACTCTACCGATGCAAAACCATTCACATACAGCTCTCATTCCTCTTCCCTTTTCTTATTTTGAATCTTATTTACCAAAATTGAAAGAAATTGGCGCTTCATACATAACAAACTCGGATTTCTGCAGTGTCGATTCACTTATGTTATGTCAATCTTTTATGACACTGAGTGCTGGGAAAGTTCCATGTGAGGTTCTTTAGGAGGTACGTGGACTTCTAATTAAATAAAAGTAAGGGAGACCCCATTATACTGTATAGTGAGTTGGAAGTTTCATCCCGATTGCCATTGATTTTCATCAATAATTTAACCAACACATACTATAGTCTATATGTCGTTTTCTCTATAGCCTTCACACCACACTTTACCCTCCCCTCCTTAAAAGGAGCTTCTTGCCTACACTTTCTCTCGACACCAAGCTATTTAAGTAGCTCCTTTTCGTTTTTCAAAATCATACCAATCTCCTTCTTCTATTGCTTCATCAAGAGCAGCTTAACAAGTTTCCCTCCCATCTCTACAACCATGTTGGTTTCTACACTGGACATGCTCACTCAGGCTGCTTCGAATTCTCTCTACGTTTTCTGCTTCTGCAATTTGATCATAGTCATGATCGTCGTGGGCTCCAAACCCGGGTCTTACTTTGATCAAGAAAGTGAACTTCCTCGCTCAAAGGTGACCTACACTATTAGAAATGATAAACAAGTTGATCATGATGCTAATTGTGAGCAGATGGGTATCACCAGTTCATCAGTTGTTATCAGTAGTGAAGCAAATGCCAAGAAAGAACTAGCAAGCGATGAAAAAGCCGGCATTGATGAGCAGATTGTTGTCAGTAATGAGTGTGACAATGACGATGAGCTGAGAAGAAGAGCCGAAGAATTTATCAAAAAAGTTAACAGGGGATGGAAGGCAGAATTGCTGAGAAACTCACCTTTGATCAAGGCATAAAAAGCCTGCATTTTGAATTTGTAGCAACTTGGTTTTGATGATCAAGCTGAAAGTTTTGTAAATTATAACTCTGAGATGTGGTCTATGTTTATCTAATGAAATTCTAATTTTAATCCTTAGCAAAAATTGTTCATCTGTGTAGTTCTTGACCCCTTCTCCTTTTGTTTTGGAGGGTAATTTTGTTTAAATATAAGGGACTTATGACTAACAGAATGTAAGCAAGGCCTCTTTAGATGATCCAAGTATTATAAACATGTTTTGATTCTCATCTCACATGGATAGAAAGGGAAAAAGTGTTTAAAAAGTTACAAAGGGCATGTTCCTGTAAGCTGCAGCTGTTCAGCTTTCCTCATCTTCCTTTTAATTTCAGGACCATTTTTCAACTCTTTATGTCACTTCTCATCTTCCTGTAAGCTGCATGATCATAGAGCTTAGTGTTCAATGTTCAGTTAGGTCACCATTTTTAGGAGAACTGTCAATTTGAGGGCCAAGTCAATGTCAATGTCATTGTCTGAAGTGAGTTGGTGAGTCAACCCTCAAGTCTTCTTTAATTTGGACTAGTATAAGTCTCCAAGTCTCTTTCAGCTATTACCTAACCTTACAGTTAATGGTTGGTTATTATCTTGAAAGTGCTACTAAATTTTTAGGGGGGTCAGTCAAAGAGACAGCAAAGAGTCTAGGAGAGGCTGAGAAGGATCCATGTGAGCTTCTTGTTCGGTGCAATGAACTTTTAATTTGATTAATGAAAATGAGGCCCCCTAATGCGGTTGGGAATAAGCTTTTCATTTATAGTGTATACAAAGGACTAATAAGAACATGTTTTATAGCATTTCACATTAGCTTTCACACTACACAACATTATCTCCTCCTTAATTTCTGCTACATAAAGCTTCCCACCCACTCTTTTCCTTGATCCATACTAGGGTTTAAATAGAGACACTCATTGTGATAATCAACATCTCTCTCTCTCTCTCTCTCTCTCATTTTGTTAACAACGTTGGTTCTTTCAATATCAACAACAATGCTTGATACAACATTAGATTTGCTCACTCAGGCTACTTCCAACTCTCTCATCATCTTCTGCTTCTGCAATTTGATCATAGTCATTATCCTCTTAGGCTCAAAATCCATCTCCGACGATCATGATTCATGTAGAAAGCTCAATTCACCTCAGAAGGTCTACCAACAAGCATGAGGAAGATGAACAAGGTACAAGTGCTAAACAAGTTAGTGAGGAGAGGCTGGAGAGCAATGCCTCAATGCAAGTCAGTCAACCACCAAAGGCCAACCATGCAGTTCCTGATAATATTATAGTGAGCAAAATCATATATGGTAATGGCAAATGATGAAACTGAGGCTGATGATGAGGAGCTGAGGACAAGAGTAGAAGAATTTATACAGAAGGTTAATCAAGCGTGGAAAGCTGAATTTTTAAGAACCACATGCTTCTAAGCCAGCAGTGTAAAACAACTAATGCACTGCTTTGTGTGTTGCTAAAATTGGTGACTTGCCCAAAGTCTCTCTCTGATTTTTTTTTTTGTTTCACTTTCAACAAATTGGTTCCCTTTCTTTTTTTTTCTTTTTTTCTTTCCATCTCTCCCCTGAGGTTAGTACTCAACAGATTTGAGTAATCTTGGTCATTCGTTAATTCGACCATCAACTCAACCGTTAAGTGTTGTTATTGACTTAATTTCTGAGAGAGAGACACAGAATCAGATTTGGGAACCTCTAAATCACTCACTGTTTAAGTATATTGGTATTGAGAGAGATTGATGAGAGAAGTGTCTTTCATTATAGAGAATAGGAGCCCTATATATAGGGATTACAAAGTGCATAATCTAAGAGTACAAGGATTCCTTATCTAACTTGGAGTAGGAAACCTCTCCTATTACAACTATAGAACTTATCCTAGTTTGACTAGGCACACTAAGTGTCAATATCCTTCAACACTCCCCCTTGTGCCGCTCAAACTTGGTGGTGACGCTTCATCCGTTGCCTCGTTAAAAACCTTGCTCAAGTGAAAAACCCTGTGGGATAAAAATGAACTCGAGGAGGAGAAAAGAGTGCAACACGTCCTTGATCCTTCGAGACTGAGTAACTCCCCCTGATGTCGAAATCTCCCCCTGATTGCTACAATCATGGGAGTTCGGATAACCTTCTTAATCCGATACTCTTCACATGTTTCTCGAAGGTGGATTTAGGTAACGACTTAGTGAATAAGTCCGCTACATTATCCTCTGATCGGATTTGATTCACTTCAATCTTTAGAAGTGATTGTTGTTGCTGATTATAAAAGAACTTAGGCGATATATGCTTGGTGTTGTCGCCCTTGATGAAACCTAACTTCATTTGTTCAATACAAGCTGCATTATCCTCATAAATGCATGTAGGTTCATCTGTGGTAGACTTCAAACCACAACTTCCTTGAATGTGTCGAATTACAGACCTTAGCCATACACATTCACGTACAGCTTCATGTAGAGCAATAATCTCTGCATGATTTGAGGAAGTAGCAACAAGGGTCTGTTTCGTAGACCTCCAAGATATCGCAGTGCTTCCCATGGTAAAGACATAACCTGTTTGGGAGCGACCTTTGTGAGGGTCAGAGAGGTACCCTGCATCAGCAAAACCCATCAAGACATCATTGTCGTTTTGATGGAGGGAGATAGGAGGACGCCGGCCACCATGAGCGGCGGCGGCGGCAACATGGCCGGCGGCCATTCCATGGACGGGGGCGTTTTGCCTTTTGGGGTCTGATCCCAATTTTCCGTCATTCCTTTTCTCTCTGTAGGGATAGAATAGGCCCATATCAATCGTACCTCTTAGGTATCGAAAGATGGTCTTTACACCAATCCAATGGCGGCGTGTTGGCGCAGAGCTGTGTCGAGCTAACAAGTTCACTGCGAATGAGATATCCGGTCTTGTGCATTGAGCTAAGTACAATAATGCGCCTATTGCACTTAAATAGGGCACTTCGGCCTCTAAGGGTTCTTCGTCCTCATCCCTTGGACGAAACGGATCTTTTCCGGGCTCAAGACTACGGCCGATCATGGGAGTACTCGCAGGCTTCGCTTTATCTTCATTAAAGCGCCTTAGAATTTTCTGAGTATATGCAGACTGATGGATCAAAATCCCATCACTACGGTGCTCGAGTTCTAAACCGAGACAAAACCGTGTTTTCCCAAGATCTTTCATCTCAAATTCGGATTTCAAGTATTTAGCAGTTTCCTTCAACTCATCTAGAGTTCCAATTAGGTTCATGTCATCGACATAAACTGCTACTATTGCAAATCCGGAACTTGTTCTTTTAATGAACACGCATGGGCATATTTCATTGTTAATATATCCCTTCCCAATCAAGTAGTCACTTAGACGGTTATACCACATCCGTCCAGATTGTTTTAATCCATATAGTGAGCGTTTTAATCTTATTGAAAACGCGCTCCGTGGTTTAGAGCCACTTGATTTGGGTAATTGAAGTCCATCTGGAACCTTCATATATATCTCTGAATCTAGATCCCCATAGAGATATGCTGTAACCACATCCATAAGCTGCATGTCAAGTTTTTCGGAAACTACCAAACTGACAAGGTAGCGGAACGTTATAACGTCCATTACGGGAGAATATGTCTCCTCGTAGTCGATTCCAGGGCGTTGTGAGAAACCTTGCGCCACAAGGCGGGCTTTATATCTTACCACCTCATTTTTCTCATTACGCTTTCTAACAAAGACCCATTTATGGCCAACAGGCTTTACACTTGGGGGTGTCTGCGTTACAGGCCCAAATACCTGTCTCTTTGTTAGTGAATCCAATTCAACCTGGATCGCATCTTTCCATTTAGGCCAATCTGCTCTTCGTTGACATTCTTCAACAGAGCGAGGTTTGATATCATCATATTCTATAATTCCTTTTGCAATATGATATGCGAATGCATCATCAATCGCCATAGAATTTCTATCCATCATCTCATGTACACTAGTGTAATTTATGGAGATCTCTCTATTCTCTGGAGTTGGTTCTAACATTGGAGCGTCCCCCAATGATGTCTCTTGGACATAACCATAATCCGGAACATTCTCATGAGATGGATTATTCACATCGATGATTAATGGATTATTTTGTGCCAAACTCACTTTCTTTCTTGGGCGAGAATCCATCGAACCTATGGGCCTCCCGCGCTTCCTGGCGGGAGCCGTGGGCCTAGCCATAACGTCACCATCATTGAGAGATGGGACGTTGGCGCCATGCTCATGCATTCTTGAGTTGGCGTCATGTCCTCTACTTTTAGGGACATCAATCCTTGCAGGCACGTTTGCAGCAGGTATATGTGATCTCGTCACTTTTGCGATATCAGAAAACGCATCAGGCATCGATTCTGCTACGTTCTGAAGATCGAGAATTCTCCGCACTTCAATTTCAGACTGTGCGGTTCGGGGATCAAGATGAGACAGAGTGGGGACAGACCACGACAATTCCTGTCGTTCCTGTTGAACATTGATGTTCTTATCTCCCCCTAACGACGGGAAGACTGTCTCATCGAAGTGACAATCCGCAAATCTAGCGGTAAAGAGATCGCCTGTCAAGGGTTCTATGTAGCGGATAATCGTTGGAGAATCATAACCAACGTAAACGCCTAATCGTCGTTGAGGACCCATTTTGGTGCGCTGTGGAGGCGCAATTGGCACATAAACTGCGCACCCAAATATGCGTAAGTGTGAGACATTAGGCTCATACCCAGTCACCATCTGGGACGCAGAAAAGGGTTGAGTGGCAGTGGGCCTCAGACGAATAAGCACAGCTGCATGCAATATTGCATAGCCCCAAGCAGAAATAGGGAGATTGGTGCGCATTACCAATGCCCTAGCGACCATTTGTAGTCGTTTAATGGCGGCTTCTGCGAGACCATTTTGGGTGTGAACATGAGGAACAGGATGTTCAACATCAATCCCAATGGACATGCAATAATCATCAAAAGTCTTTGATGTAAACTCTCCAGCATTGTCTAATCTTATAGACTTAATAGGATGATCAGGGTGGTGAGCCCTTAACTTAATGATTTGTGCTAGGAGTTTAGCGAATGCAGCGTTCCTTGTGGACAATAGCATGACATGTGACCAGCGTGTCGATGCATCAACCAATACCATAAAATATCGAAATGGTCCGCATGATGGTTGAATAGGTCCACAAATATCACCTTGGATTCTTTGCAAGAATGGTATATTTTCTTTTAGTGTCCTTTGCATAGGATGGTCTCGATCCTAATTTTGCTAAAGAGCAGGCTTTGCAGAACGAGTGATGGGCTTTGGAGACAACCAATGAGGATTTTGGTTGAGCCATGAAGTCACAATGGACCTTAGAAGTAAAAATTGGAGGCAAGGGAGCAGGGGTGGCGTCAAAGCTACCCTTGGGCCGCAGGGGGATGGCGGCGCCGACCGGTGATGGCCGGACTTGAGGGGGAAAGGCGCCGTGAGGCGCAGGTGCTCCTCCTTGATCCAAATTTCGAGTTTTACTTCCTTTCGTTCTGAAAAAGGGATGTCCGTGTGAAGTCTTTAATATACGGATCATCATGTCACGACCTGGGTGTCCCAAACGGTCGTGCCAAAGCCTATATGTGTCGGAATCCCATAAATCATCTCTCATGACATGGTTGGATTCAATGACTCGAATAGTGGTTGCGTACAACCCACTAGAGCGACACATAAGTTTCTCTAAGACTCGTTTATGTCCGTAGTCATTAGAGGTGATGCAAAGGAACTCTTGTCCATTCTCACAATGTGTTTCCACATGAAAACCATTGGCTCTTATATCTTTGAAGCTCAATAGGGTTCTTCCTGCCCTAGGAGCGTAAAGAGCTTCGGTGACATTTAAAGTCGTGCCATTTGGCAACATAAATTGGGCTGGTCCTCGACCATGGATCAATCGAGATGATCCAGCCATCGTAGTCACGGAAGATCGAGATGGTGTCATCCATAGAAATAGCTGTCTATTTCGAAGGATAGTATGTGTAGTTGCACTATCCACGAGGCATTCTAGCTCTCCAGGAAACATACTGAAAAATAATAAAGTTCGAATTAAAAATATGTCCAAGACATTGTATAGAACAAATCGAAAACTTTATTAAAATAGCCAATGATTACATCAAAGTTTCTTGACCAAAATCTAATCCAATATAAAAATCAAACCGTAGACAAATCGTAGTCACTCAATCCGTTCGGTAATTTCAATTTAGTTGTGACCAGGTAAGGTAAGGCGAGATTTTGGTGGAGCGTTGCTCACTTTTAAAACCGTTCTCTCAGATCAAACCTTGCCTAGACATCACAAGTACTCTTGAGTACGCCTAGAGGGAAAAAGTTAATACAATAAGTCATTTTATTGATTTAAGGCATAATTGCCATTACATAATTCTTGGAAAAGTAAAGGACTATACTAATCAAAATCTGCAGCATCTTTGTGCAATTCTTTGTCAGATTTGAAGTCCGCTATGGTGAGATTGACGTTGGCATCATCACCATCTTCTTCTATATTTTCGGCAAAATTGGCTTCATGTTCTCTGAAGTCTCTATATGCCTTGTAATGCGCAGCTAATTGTTTGCTTGCTTTGCATTGTTTGAACCAGTGCTCACTAGATCCACATCGATGACACATGTCATTGTGATTTCCTCCCTTTAATTGAGGTGCATTGTTTGCACTTGGGTGGCGTCCCCTATAGGAGTTGGCGCCATTCCCACGGCCTTGGGTGGTTCCTCCATGTCCTGGAGCCCCACGGCCTCCTCTCCCACGTTGCCATGTATTGCCACGTGATCGTCCTTCATTCTGACGAGTACCTTCCTTTGTAGGGCGGTTATATGGACCAGAACGTCCGTTGTGTCCCTTATTCTTAGGGTTCCGCTCCTTGCGCCCTCCTTTGGGTGCATCATTATAATTCGCCTCTTGAACGCTCTTAGTTCCTATAGGCCTTGAATTATAATTTCTCACGAGGATATTATCATGTTTTTCAGCTACAGACATTACAGTAATGAGCTGATGAAATCTCGTGAGCCGTCTAGTATCGAATTCCGTTCGATATTGCTTTGAGAGCAAAATTGCTGAGACGAGGAAGGTGGAGAGAGTTTTCTCAATTAGTTCTTGCTCTGTGACGGGTTGTCCACAGAACCCCAACATGGTTTTGAGGCGTAGAACTTCTGAATTATATTCAGCTACAGACTTGAAGTCGGCGAATCGTAGATTGCCCCATTGAACTTTCAAGTCAGGGAGGAGGGTATCCTTGATATTTCCAAATCGCTCTTCTAGCGCGACCCATAATTCTCTAGCATCCTTGATTGCCATGTACTCCAATCGGAGTGATTTATCCATGTGGCGCCTCATCAAGATGAGGGCGGTGGCATTGTTCGTAGCCGTACGCTCAAATATGAGAGTAGGATTAGGAGCTTGAATTAAGGGTAGGATCCCTTTTGAAGTGAGATGGTGCTCAACATCCGTGGCCCAACTATGATATTCCGAGCCAGTTGAGGTAAGTGCAGGAAAGTCAAGTTTCGACATCCTGAAATAAGAAGAAGGAATATATTAGTTTCGGAGTTTAAAACTTCCACGACAACTAAATATTAAGATTTCCGAGCTATGCTACCAAGAAATCGATTTCCAAGAAAATTGGATTAGACCGAAACAATGATGTTTATAAGGTCATAAATCGATGCTTGCGGACGCCCTTAGTCCGAAGTCTTTTACGAACACTCTTAGTTCGTTAATAGCGTGAATCCCCACGATTCGGCTTTGAATCGAACCCACGTTCTATGAAAGGTGGGATGAAGAAGAAGGGAGGTTTTTAAGTCCCCGAGAAAAAGAAAGAATTTCAAATTAGGAACTTTAAAACTTACTCTTTTGGATACTTACTTGTTGGTTTTGGATCACGCGCGTGTCGATGCAGGCGTGATGGGGCGAAGGCTCGCAGCAGGGGCAGTAGGTGCTGCAGTGATATTGCAGCTGCAGCGAGTTGTAGAAGGTGAGAAAAGGAGCTGCTAAGGTAGGTGCGCTGCAGGGGCAGCAGGGGCACGGCAGAGCTGCAGGGGCAGCGATGCAGGGCTGCAGACGCGCGGACGTGTGGGCAAGCAGCAGCGTGCGCAGGGGCGCAGGGACCGGCAGAGACGCGCAGGGCAGCAGGGGCTGCTGGGTGAGGTTGCAGGCGCACGGGCGCGCGGGCTGCAGCGATGTGCAGGAGCTGCGGGGGCAGCAGGCAGTGACGCAGGGCGTGTGGCTGCAGGAGCAACACGCAGGGCAGCAGGGGCTGCGGTCTTCGGCTAGCACGGGCTAGGAGGCTTCGGCAGTTTTGATGAAGAAGATTTCGGGTTTTTGCTTTGTGGCTATGAGTCGTGCTGATAACGTGTTTAAGTATATTGGTATTGAGAGAGATTGATGAGAGAAGTGTCTTTCATTATAGAGAATAGGAGCCCTATATATAGGGATTACAAAGTGCATAATCTAAGAGTACAAGGATTCCTTATCTAACTTGGAGTAGGAAACCTCTCCTATTACAACTATAGAACTTATCCTAGTTTGACTAGGCACACTAAGTGTCAATATCCTTCAACACTCACGAGTTTATAACAAAACAACATCCACTCAAATTCCAACTTTCAGATACCATGAACTCGATGGGACGATACAAATGACTAAACATGTTTCATACCTCTAAAAACACTACACGATACAACAGTAGAAATACATGAATACAACACCAGCCACATAATAAGCCTCATGATCAAGAGACTAAACTATTACCTATTAAGAAAGTTCCGGGTTAAAACAACAAGAAGAGGTTAAGCCTAGTTTGTCCTTCACGAATAGCCGTCAGAGAAAGGTTGAGTGAGCCTAGATGTCCCCAAGTCTGAAGAAAACCATTCGGGTACAACAATCACACAAGGAGACCGCAGAAACATGATCAACAAAAAACTTCACAGTTTGATTGGCCAGAGCCTTTGGAGTCTTCTTCTGCTACCAATGAGTTATTCTCAGGAGTTGAATTTTTAAAGTTCTGATGCATCGGGTGGCTCAGAGAATTCGAATTGTCTCCGTGGAAGGAAGTAGTCATCATGATGGGTTTTAATCTACTATAGCCCTTTATTTCTTCACCAGTCACAGAGTTGACAATGATAGGGACAATCGGTGATGATCCTGACTCGATTCTCTGCTTCTTGGGCTTGTTGTGTTCCTGCTGGTGACCTGGTAGAAAACTTCCCACCACAACCTGATTTATCAGAAAAACAGTATTAGATTACTTGATAAAGATCAGTAAAATTAACATTAATGTGTCGAACTATTCATTAGAATAATATAATGACCATCTTCTTTTGTTTTTTGTTCCTAAGAAACAATGTTACCTGCACAGGTCCTGCAGCTATCAATAGACCAGCCAGTCCTCCTCCAACAACTATACCATCTGGACCTGCCAAAGAGACGCTCATGCCACCTGACCTGCTCTTTGTTCCTGCATTCTCAGTTGGCATATATGCAATGAAAGTATCTCAAATCGGCCCTGTAAATAACAGTTCAAGTAAATCATGTCAGCCATGTCAAAAACTTGAAAGTTAAAATCGGGTTGAGAGAAAAATAAACGAGTCATTTACTAAAACAGTGAGATGCAGTAATGTATTATCTTCTACTTGCCAGAGTTGATCCATTTTTCACAGTAATGTTGATATCTCCCATTTACTAATACAAGAACATCTAAATAGAAAAACAATACCATATGCACAACAGTACTATTGTATTTAGAAATGAGAATACTTTGCAACTAAGAAGTTACATGATGCAGTAACTTCAAATGTTAAAATTACACAAACACTCGCAAAGGACGGAAGGCTGTACCTCGTATGTTAAAGTACCTCCAGAAGTACTGGGCTGTCGAAGTGTGACATTTGATATGGTACCATTTGCAGAAAGTATGCAAATAGCACGAGATCCTTGTTGAGAGAATGTCATAATCTTCATCGTAACATCCTGCATAGACCAAAAGACACATCAGAAATCACGTACAGCATATATTTAACTATCTTGAGATATGGGACCGGAATCAACTTTTCTATTCCTTTTATTCTCTTTTTCTTTTTGCTGTTTCTTTTTTCTTTTATAACTGATTTCCCATAGAATTCATACTTTAAGATGATAAGTTACATTATCCATTGGGTATTGTCTTGGTGATTTACACGGAAGAAACCCCATGCAAACTATTAAGTCCCTACCCTATTAATCAAGTTAATGTATTAACCTGCAATCTAAGAGAATAGAGATTACAATTGCCTATTGGATTGAGGCTCCAATTTACAGATCTTCTATGTTGAGGGGAAAGAGCAAAAACAAATCAATCTCATTTTACAGAGTAATTTAACACGATTATGCATCTTATCATTGTTGGTACTAAATTAATGATGAATCTAAACCCTAAACACAAGGAACTAGTATGGCCTCTTTCAGTTAAGTTATTGTTAATTGACATGAAAAATTGATTCACATGGCTTTTCCAGCATACCTCGCCAGTATTGACAGTAAGGATATGAGGTGTAAAATTTGCGCCAACAGAGTCCACAGAAGATAAAAGAGAAAAATCTCAATTTATTTGATAATATGATAAAAGATAGTTCTGTAGCCGTTTAAGGTTGCATATATAGGAGAAAAGAAACCCTAGGGCGACTAACAATGAAACCCTAAAGCCCACGGGTAAAAAATAAAACAAGCCCAAAACAAACTAGGAAACCGAAACTACGAAAAACAGTAAAATGCAATTTTGAGGTCCTAAACGACCCCGAAAGCCCGAAAAAGGCCACAGGTCGTGGCGTAGAGACGAGTCTTGTTCCTGGCGCAATTCCATTTTTGGAAAGCTATGACACGCCCCAATCGGACACTGCGATCGCGTGTCTACTAGTCACTTTTCGTTTTCCTCCTCTCACACGATCAACTGCTCTTCGAATTGGACTGCCATCCGTTCTGCATCAGAATTTGCATTGTTATGGTTCACGCAATGACTTTTATTCTGAACTTAGAAAAACTTCTAGTTGCTCACTTTTGTAAATCATGCCTTCCTTCACAGTTCAGAATATCTGAAATTCTTTTCTTTGGTAAAGAGAAAATGTGAACTGCAAGTTAATAGAAATTCAAGATTAGAAGTTTTGCAAGTATTGAGAAAGCGAAGATGGAATCCTGCACTCCAACCAAAAGATCAATGGGACTGCTTGTTTAAAGACTTACACTCATTTGTTAAATGTCATATATTTATAAATATTTTTAGCTATCTAGCTATTTCCTTTAATCTCCATTCTTGTTTCACCAGTTCCTCATGCTGGCTTTGGATTGAGTTTTGAAAGGCTTGTAAAGTTTGCAATGATATTCGTGATTCCTTTCCCACGGACACCTAGTTCATCAGAATTTTACGGAGGCTTTTTACCCAAACTTTTTTTTTTTTTTTTCCTGCTTACCTTCACCATTTTGTAGCTGGTTTCTCAACTTATATTGTACAAGAAACGCTAGGCAGCTTTCATTCTCTAGGCCTGAATGGGAAGGTTAATTCTCGTATAAGAACTGATATGTTTAAACTAATTGTCTATAGTATTCGTCTTTGTTTTTGTTTTGTTTGGGCTAATCTCATATTAGTTGCATTCTTTATCACACAATTTGCTGAAACATTTGAGATGGAGGAGTAGCCTACATTTTCTGATGAGTTGAAAGTGTAGTATTGCTTCAAACTGCCAAAATAATATCCAAATAAAAGACACACTGATTGCTGTGGTCCTCACGCACAATTTGCTGTGCCTCTCTCCCACTGCGAGACACACTGAAGCGGAAGTACTCGTCCATGGCAGAAGACGGCGGCGGCGTTTCGGGTTTCGAAGTTGCACAGACGAGTCGAGTTCGGGTTTTGCAGGGTTACGGCGTGTGCTTCCGAGTCGGAGAGGAACAGGAGTAATGCTGGCGCGGCAGCCGGAGTTTGAGTCCGAGTCCGGGTCAGGTCTGAGACCGAGTTCGTATTGGTCGCCGGCTGGGTCAGCCCCACCGTCTCCTCCCTCGAGCGCTTCTCATGCGTCAACGTCGCCACCATGGACGCCGACGAAAACAAGGCCGCCCGCCGCCCTCTCGCTCTCACCGATCTCTTTTTTTTTTTTTTTTTTTTTTTAAAACCCCACCCTTGATGGGGATCGAACTCTTGACCTCTTATATATGAGACCAAAGCCTTACCACCCCACCAAACACACACACCCAAATGTAAGTACTGTTTTGCTAAGGAGAATTTAACTCTGGACCTCTATAGTAGCATAAGGAAATTTTGTTCTCAACATTTTAATTTGGTTTGGTAATGGGGATCCATAATTGAGATTCCAAAATCCAAATAGCTGTATAATGGTGTCTTCACTAGTTTTTAATTAATAATATAATAATAAAGAGTTGGCTTTAACATCTAGACATGGTGGTATCACTCTCGCATTTGAGAAACAGATCTGAAAGTGTTGACTTTTCCGCTCATTGTTTTCGTTTAGTAGTCCTGCCTTTACACACTTCAACATTCTTCTCTTTTCCTCCAGTTTTACTTTGATCATCGCTCTACTGTACTTCTCAAATCTAAGAAGCCAATCGAAAAACAGATGCGCTTCTTTCTCTGACAATCTGACATTGTTGCCACAAGAAATTAGACGAGCAACTCAGCTTTGGTTCCAGGTCATAACCACGGTACGTCCTTTAATTTCATTCGTTCTTAATTCCAGTTAATTTACTACTAGCTGCTGCTGCTCTTTTATTTTTCATTACCCCTAAAAAAAAAAAAAATTCAGATCAACATTCTGATCAATAAGGATTTACTTTTACTTTTGTTGCTCGACTTCATGCGTCCTTGATTTCATTGAATAATATTATTACAAACACTCTGTTTTTACTTTTTACTTCTACTATTCTCATTTGCAAACTCTCTGCTGTTACTTTAATTAGATTATTCCTCTCGTACGCAGCTTGCAGTTAATTTGTTCGTTGCATCAACCTTCTCTAGTTTTACTTTGATTGCTGTTCTTCTCAAGTTATAAACAAAGCAAAATCAACTACATACAGGTACTGCATGCCTCTAGATTTCCTAAATTTTCATTTTTTTTTCCTTGATTTGGGTAAAACCCTTCTAAGCAAAGGAAGTCAAAGACCTAAAACCGAAAAAAAGAAAGAAAAGGGAAATTAAAGACCACTTAGCTTCATCCATAAGTCAAAACACATAACAAATTCATGTATGTTCTTTAAAATTCTCCTTGATCGGTTAGATTTTAGCCCTACGCCCAATAATATAAGTGTATTCGATCTTAATTAGCAGAAACATATGGCATTATCAACAGCAACGATCCCAAGTTTTTGCATAAAATCATGATTATCATCAAGACAAGTCTTCATTCTCCCAAAAAAAAAAAAAAAAAGTTATCATCAAGTCAATACCTGACCATGCAATATTCAGCAGACGAATGGCGATTAGATTTACGGAGGCAATTGTTTTTAAAACTAAGGAGACAATTGAACTCGTAGGACGCCAAGTGGGATATGTAATTCACTGCAAAAGCAACCTTCAAAGACTGCAGGCTCAATTGGAAGAATTGAACGCCTCCCGGGAGGCGGTAGAGGATAAAGTTGTGGAAGCTGAAGACAAAGGTGAAGCAGTTCAACCAGATGTCCAGTTGTGGCTACAGGAAGTGGGCAACATCAATGCAGTGGCAGAGGAATTGTTGAAAGATGAAAACCAAGCCAAGCTGAAATGTCTCCATGGGTTTTGTCCTAATCTGACAATCCGTCATCACCTAGGCAGGAAATCAAGAAAATTGGAGTACCATCTTGTTGAACTCTATGAAAGACGAGAATTTCCCGTTATTTCTGTTATTCAGCCGCAAGAGCTTTGGGTTGAGTCCACCGGAGAGTACCTGGCCTTTCCATCAAGGACGTCAATTGTGGCCCAAATCATGGATGAACTTGAGAATCCTGATACTCATAGGATCGGGGTGTATGGAATTGAAGGTGTGGGTAAAACCACACTAGTAAAAGAAGTCTACAGGCAAGCTACAGAAGATAAAAAGTTATTTGACAATGTGGTTATCCTACTAGATGTTAAAGAAAATCCACACTTGGAAGGAATTCAAAACAAAATTTTAAATAAGTTAGATATGAAGATTTTTGACGATGAGAATTTAGATGGAAGAGCAAGTCGTACTTCTGCCGATATACAGGACAAAAACATCCTTGTAATTTTGGATGATGTTTGGGAACAAATTGACTTGGAGGCTCTCCAACTTCCAAGTGTGGCTACTTGTAAGATATTGCTGACATGTACAAGTAGAGAATCGTTATCTGGTATGAACACGCAGGAAGATTTTCAGCTTGACATCTTGGAAGAAGAAGAGGCTTGGTTTCTATTTAAGAAGAAGGCAGGCGATGTTGTTAAGAATTATGCTATACGAGAAGTAGCACTCCAAGTAGCCGAATGTTGTAGTGGCTTGCCTATTTTAGTTGTCACAGTTGCAAGTGCTTTGAGGAAACAAACTACTTTATCTCCATGGAAAGATGCATTGAGATACCTAAAAAAATCTGATCGCCAAGAATTGACAGAGAAGGCATACTTGTGTCTGGAGTGGAGTTACGTTCAGCTGAAGGATAAGGAACTTGAGCAGTTGTTCTTGCTATGTGGATTTGCTATATGGGGAAAGGATATTTATTTGCCAGCCTTGCTGAAATATAGTATGGGTTTGGGTCTCTTTAGAAAGGGATACACAGTGGAGGAAGCACAAAATGCATTGCTTACATGGGTTGGAAAACTTAAAGATTCTTGTCTACTGACAGACAGTGATGATAGCAGATATGTCAAAATGCATAACCTTGTGCGTGATGTTGCTAACCGGATTGCACTCAGAGATCGACACATCTTGTCATCAGTCGAAGATAGGGGAGATTATGAGTTTAAGGAATGGCTAGATAAGGATTTCTTTAAAAAGTGGACTATGAAATCTATACAATCCAGTACTGTTCCTGTGCTTTCTGAAGTACCTACGATATACCCCAAATTAAAACTGTTCTACTTGCACGGTACAGGTGATCTATCAGTGGAAATCCCAACAAACTTCTTTAGAGAGATTGAGGAACTAAAAGTGTTGTCTTTAACAAGACTGCATATGCTGTCACTACCTTCCTCTCTTCAGTACTTGAAGAATCTGCATGCCCTATTTTTAGATCAATGCATAGTGGGAGACACTGCTTTAGTTGGGGAGCTAAGTAACTTGGAAATTCTTAGCTTTTTCCAATCCAATGTCAAACAATTACCAAAGGAAATAGGGAAACTGACCCGTCTTCAGTTGCTGGATTTATCTGATTGCTCTGAACTCGAAGTTATTTCACCTGGTGTCATCTCAAGCTTGGAGAGACTACAAGAATTGAGAATGCGAAACAGCTTCAACAAGTGGGAGGTTGAAGGTGAAAGAAGTAATGCGAGCCTTAGTGAGTTGAATCATTTGTCTCAGCTATCTGTATTAGAGGTACATATTCCGAATACTGACATCCTTCCAGCAAACTTGTTCTCCCACGAGTTCGAAAGATTCAATATTGTTATTGGGGATGCATGGGTTGACAGATATACATCACGAGAGAAATTTATGGCTGAGACGACCCTCAAGACACTAAAACTCAAACTCAAACTCACTACCAGCATTAAAGAATTGGATGAAGGATTAATATGGCTGCTGGAGAGATGTGAAGACTTGTCCTTAAGTGAGACACAGAATGCTAATAATATTGACCATTATTTAGATACTGACGATTCTGAGCATCCGCAACATCTGCAAGTCATAAACATCTATAAGGTACATCTTTAATTTGGTGCCAGTTTGATATAGTTTCTATAACTCTGAGTTTAAGACATATTATCATCAATAGTTATTTTTTTATAATTAAAAATATGTCTCAGGAGAACCCTGTATAATAATCTTATTTTGACCTATATATAAAAGGTGAATATTCTCTTTCTTTCATCATATACATTGTAATGTCTTAGATATGAATTTTGTCTACAGATTGGTTTGCCCAACTTAACAAGATTGGCTGTTCACCGATGTGATGGTTTAAGTTTCTTATTGTCATCTTCCGTGGCAAAAAGTTTTGTACAACTTAAACATCTTCGGATATCTGAATGTCAAATCATGAAAGAGGTAGTATTGTCAGAAGGTCACGGTGAAGAAAACAAGGATAACTTGTTTCCGAAGTTAGAACAATTGGAGCTAAATGATCTTCCTTGTCTCACTAGATTCTGTTCAGGAAGTTATGTTGAGTTTGCAGCTCTGAAGAGGTCGCAATTGGAGAAGTGTCCTAAATTGGAGACATTCATCTTTAATCATTTGAGTAACAGAATTCAAATCTACAACGAAATTAAAGAAAGGGGCACAAATGATGAGAATGTTGAGACAGTTGCACCATACTTTCTTTTCGATGAAAAGGTGAAAACATTGAGGCTGCATGGAATGGAGATCAAGCTCATGCGTCTCTCAGAAGAGAGCCCAGTTTTTCCACTGTTGGAAATTCTAGAGGTGAAGTTTTGTGGATTGAATAACCTAAAGTTGTCTGCAATATCCTTTCGGAATCTAACAATTATAGAAGTAACTTTTTGCTGGCGATTGCAATATTTGACAACTTATTCGGTAGCTCAAAGTTTAGTGGGACTGAAAAAATTGAAAGTTGATGAATGTAAAAATATGAAAGAAATCTTCACAAGTGAAGGAATTGAAGAAGATGCAAGTAATTGTGAGATTGTTTTCAGCCGGTTGCAACATTTGGAACTCAGTGATTTAATAAGTTTGGAACGGTTTTGCTCGAGAAATTGCATTGTGAAAGTCCCATCCTTGCAAAGTAGTGCTTTACAGGTAAATTGGTGCCCATTCCAGTTGAAGATTTCCACTGACAGGGTACTAGAAGAAGTTTCCGATATGCAACAGGATGTACATAAATCGCATACTGGTAGAGAAGAGGTAAATGAAACCTATTTCCTAACCGCATACTTAAAATATTTGTAATGTAACTTTGATAACTGAAATCAAGTCTTCTTGTAGGTTGTCGACACAACTGAGTCTGCTTGTAGCCTGGAAACAAATCAGAAACAGCACGTCCCAAACACCTCCGAAGTTTCTAAAGAACTCAAGTTTAATGCAGGAGAACTCCATGATGACAGACTTGTAAACAACGACGGGCCTCTATTGCCTGGCAATATTGCTGAAAGTAGTGAACATGGAGTCAAAGCTGTCATTAAAGAAACTCCTATCAATTTCTTGGAGCATGCTGAGGTTATGGACCTACGTCACAAGCAAATTGTCACCAATACGCCAAAGAATCTTCAGGAGGCTGATTTTGGCATGGCAGAGAGCCTCATTGAACCTTTGAATGCAAATGAAGGCAGACCACTTCAATTGAAACAACTTGATGGGGTGCAAACTGATTCATTGCTGCAAAGCATATCTGAGCTTGATGCAGACATAAAACATTTGCAGGAAGAATTAAGGGCCAAAGAAGCAGAGAGGAGAGATAAACAGCAAAGGCTTGCCGACAGACTTGCGACAGTTGATCGGTTGTCCGATTCTTTATGAAGCCAACTTTCCAGATTGTAATGCAGCTCTTGTTGGAATGCAGACTATGGTCTGGCGAATGCAGACTATGGTCTGGCGAATGACAACAAAGTCAAATTCTGATATGAGCTAATTGTTCGCCGTAAACTTATACTTTTGCCAATGAATTGCTCCATCAGTCAGTGAAGGATTGCTCTTTTATTTGTTGCGAAATTAAAGTTTGATCTCTTTTTGGTCATTTTATTATTCATGTTTCCCTTGATTTTGTGAATAAATCTCCATTCTCTAGCTGCAGATCGATGCTTAACTGAATAAGCTTAAATAAAACTGGGATGGGGAATTACAATTCGGCTCTGTGGGCAACAACAAAAGCTGAGGTGTCATCTGTGTCTTTTCCTTAGTTTTGTTTGCATTGCTCTTTAATTTCCTTTATGTATGCATTTAACCTGTTTATGTCGTTACATGCATTCTAGTACTGTTTTTACTGCTTTTGTAATTAATTAGGTACTGAGCTGGGTGCCAAATTCCCCCTAGCCAGTTAATTATGTGCTGGTTCTGTGTATTTTTCTTCTCTTTCTTAACAATGAAGCATTATGTTCTTTAGTGAGAGAGTTTTGTGTGTGGGTTTTGAGTTTATGGGTAAGTGATGGCACACGATTTCTTTCCCAGATTGATCCTTCTGAATGAAGTGGCCACAAATGTGTTTAAACGTAATCTATTTCCTAACCGCATACTTAAAATCTTTGTAATTAACTTTGATAACTGAAATCAAGTCTTCTTGTAGGTTCTCGACACAACAGAGTCTGCTTGTAATCTGGAAACAAATCAGAAACACCGTGTCCCCAACACCTTTGAAGTAGCTCAAAAAATCGAGTTCAATGCAGGAGAACTCCATGATGAGAGACTTGAAAACAACGGCCGGCCTCTCTATTGCCTGGCAATATTGCTGAAAGTGACCATGGAGTCGAAGCTGTCATTCAAGAAACTGATATCAATTTGCTAAACTTAGAGCATGTTGATGTTATCAACCTAAATCAGAAGCAAATTGTCACCAGTACTCCAAAGAATCTTCAGGAGGCTGATTTTGGCGTGGAAGAGAGCCTCAATGAACCTTTGAATGCAAATGAAGGCAGACCACTTCAAGTCTTCAATTGAAACAACTGGATGAGGTGCAAACTGATTCATTGCGCAAAGCATATCTAAGCTTGATGCGGACATAAAACGTTTGCAGGATGAATTAAGGGCCAAAGAAGCAGAGAGGAGATCGAGATAAACAGTAAAGGCTTGCCGATGAGAGACTTGCGAAAGTTGATCGATTGGCTGACAGCTTACCGACGAGAGACTTGCGACAGTTGATCGATTGTCGGACTCTTCAGGAAGCTAACTTTCTAGATCGTAGTGCAGGCTAAGGTTTAGCAAATGACAACAAAGTCAAATGCTGATATAGCAAAGATTCAAAGAACCTGAGCTAATTGTTCACCGTAAACTTATACTTTTGCCATTGAATTGCGTAATCAGTCAGTGAAGGATTGCTCTTATTTCTGTTGTGAAATTATGTAAGAATTTACTCCTTTAATTGTGGATAGTATGAAGTATTTGGTGTTTATGGTGTATATTCCATATATGATTTGATAGACTAATTGATGGATCCCAATTGATCGATCTGAGGGAATTTTCTAATCTATTTCCATTATGGATGGAAATCACTTAAGTCATTGATGGACATTGGTCCTCTCTCACCCTATATAACCAGTGCACAATTCCATCTTATGTACACACATAAAGTACTCAAAACACGTACGTATGAGAGTTTGAGGTGCAAGGGCTGAGAGAGAAACCATTTTCTTTGGATTGACGACTTCGTCGAGCCGCTGCGTCTTAGTATACTACATATTGCTCCAATGGAACAAGGTATGTAGTTTATGTTTCGGCCTTACGGTTAATGTTGTGAAATCATGTAAGTTCTAGATCTTGGCTTTATGTATTTAAACTCTTACAAATTAAAGTTTGCTCTCTAATTTGAAAAGAAATACAATTCTTTAAATCGATTAAAATAAATAAATAAATAAAAAAGGAGTACGTATACAATTATACATATATAATCAATTAGTGAAGGATTGCTCTTATTTTAAAGTTTGCTCTCTAATTTGAAAAGAAATACATTTCTTTAAATCTGTTGTAGTATACATGAATCATATTGTAGTATATATGAGTCATAGTATAAATGTCTATATCATGTATAAATAGGCACTTGAGTGTATAGATAAGGTACTTGAGTGTATAATATAGGTATAGAGACTTGTGTGACAAGCTTTATGCCAAAGGGCAACAAGCATGGCAATTATCATCATCACTGCTACCATGATTGAGCTGCAGCTGTAAATCAAGTTGATACCAAGCTTGAGATTATCTTTGAGCTTTCACACTTGTAATGTATTCCTATAAATACCCTCTTGTATGAGATGAATAAACACACATGAATCTCCATTCTCTCTGCAATATTACTCTCTCTACATTCCTGTTAATTTACGTTTTTCCTCAAACACGTTATCAGCACGAAATTGCTCTAGAATTAGAATCGAAATTGACAAGAGTAGAGGAAGTTCATTGTAATAACCTAGTTTTTTTTAATCAAACAATTTGGTGGCAAACACCGGTTCCGTGATTTAAGGTTAGTGGACAATTGCATAATTTGAAGGCTGGTGCTTTAACATGATTATGCATGAGTGGAAGAACGAATCAATTAATCTAAGAAACGAATTTTCTCTCTCACGGCCGAACCAAACCCAAAACAGAGCAAGTTTCACTAGCCAATCTCTTCCACCTCAGGCCACCTCACGACGTCGGACCACCTCCCTTAGCTTCACCTTGACCTTGCGCAGCTGCCAGTGGCAGCCTTGCGCCGTAAGACGGCCAGCAGCGGCAGCGGAGGAGTCAGTTCCTGTTTGAACTCGTTTTGGTTCAATCTCAATATCTTGAGCTACAGGCTACCATTTCTCTTGATTCTTGTCTCATTGGATTCGCCTCAACCTTCTTATCAAAAACCCAAGAAGGGCCGGACTCGAGTTGATCTTTTTCACGTTCGTCGGAGCTCAACCTTTCAAGATTGAAAATTTAACTATTGATTCGGATATTTCGAGTTACAGGCCACTATTCTTTATGATTCTTGGCTTGATGAACTCGGCTTGAAGTTCAGAACAATTCTCCAGAAGGTATCGAAGCGATTTGTTGAAGTTTTTATGTGGATCGGAGCTCCTGCCGGATTCTGGAATTTTTCCGACCACCGAAGCTTTCGATCGATATATCTCGAGCTCCAAACCATATTTTTCTGTGATTCTTGAACTAGTGCGTTCGCCTTGAGTTTCTTAACAACTCTCCAGAAGGGATCGAAGCCTGAAATTGAATTTTTGACGTCAAAATCGAGCCTTGCCGGATTCTGCAAATTTTCGCCGGATTCTGGAAATTTTCCGGCCACCTCGACTGTTTTAGGTAATTTCGACCACTTCCGGTCATTTTCAGCTTACATGGTAGTTATGAAAGTTGTTAAGCATGATGAGAGGAAGAAGAGCAGCCCGGCCCCGACACCATTGGCGGTGGTCGGCGGCGGCTCTGTCACTAACTCCGGCGGCCCTTTTCCGGCCACCTCCGGGGGTCAAAAATATAGTTTCTGTGCATTTTTAGATTCTATATTTCAATACGATCATTTCGATATATTATACGCAATTTTTGGATATCGTATGATTAAGTTATGAATTTTTAAGTTTCGATCGATTTCGATCGTTAGATTTGTGATCTGTGAAGTTAGGACCGTCAGATGGACTTGTAGTTTTGATATGATGATCTTATGACTGTCCCAGTGGCTTTGTGTAGTCATGGGCGAAGATCCGACCGTTGGATCTTCGTAGAAATGCAAAACAGTGATTAGGGAGGCGATTCGTGAGAATCCGTCCGTCGGATTTTCGTATAAATTTGTGAAGATGTTAGTAAGGACGATTCAGGAAGATCCGACCGTTGGATTTTCGTGATGATTTTTGGAGAGTGATCCTAAGGGCGATCCGTGAGGATCCGACCGTTGGATCATCATTTAATTTCGATCCGACCGTTGGATTGTCGTTTGAATATGTTTTTGAGTTATTGGCTAAGTTAAGGTCATGTGTGATTAGGTGATTGACGGTCTCCCTTGGGTGAGCGATTTCGGTGTGTATTGTGTTGAATTGAAGACGCAGCGGGAATATCGAGGTGAGTAAAATCGCACATGGTTCATTTACGAACCGAAATTCAGTGATTGAATTCTATAGTGATTTTGTGAAAACTGTTTTAAGAAAATCAATATTTGTTTTAAATTATATGGACTTGATCGACTACGGTCCATAGGTAAGTAAAATATATTTAAAGTATAAAAATGAATTTATCGATTTTTAAATGCATGTGAACTATAGTTGGTATTAGTGGTCATTCTTGTGTGGGTGACTACGTATATATATATTTACGTGGAATATATATTGGATGTGTGGTATTTGGTGAAGTGTGGAATTGATGCGATTGATTTACAATTCGAGCATTACTCTCTAGAAGATATAATTTATCTTATAGGTTGAGTTGAGTGTGATAAAGAGTAATTGAGTAAAGTGCTATAGTTGAGTCGTTGAGATGAGTTAAATGAGGAGTCGAGTGATTTGAGGCAAATATTTTCGTAAGGGTGAACCTTGGCCAAGGTGACACTCTACGATTCAGTTAGAGCTCTAGTCTGTCTGCCATCATACTGAATGGGGTGATTAATATATTTAATCATAAGCCTGTAAGTATGATATACGTACTGAATGGGGTGATTAATATATTTAATCATAAGCCTGTAAGTATGATATACTGAATGGGGTGATTAATATAATTAATCATAAGCCTGTAAGTATAATATACTGCATGGGATGATTTATATAAATAAATCATAAGCCTGTGAGTATATATTGAGTAAACAGTTGTTTGTTTTTGCGTAGTCATGTTGAGACGTGAGTATAATATACGGTATGGGATGATTAATATATTTAATCATAAGCCTGTAAGTATGATATACGTACTGAATGGGGTGATTAATATATTTAATCATAAGCCTGTAAGTATGATATACTGAATGGGGTGATTAATATAATTAATCATAAGCCTGTAAGTATAATATACTGCATGGGATGATTTATATAAATAAATCATAAGCCTGTGAGTATATATTGAGTAAACAGTTGTTTGTTTTTGCGTAGTCATGTTGAGACGTGAGTATAATATACGGTATGGGATGATTAATATATTTAATCATAAGCCTGTAAGTATGATATACGTACTGAATGGGGTGATTAATATATTTAATCATAAGCCTGTAAGTATGATATACTGAATGGGGTGATTAATATAATTAATCATAAGCCTGTAAGTATAATATACTGCATGGGATGATTTATATAAATAAATCATAAGCCTGTGAGTATATATTGAGTAAACAGTTGTTTGTTTTTGTGTAGTCATGATGAGACGTGTGTTGATTGATGCTTGAAGTGACGTTGTGCACTTCAATTATTATGCTAAGAGATACTGAAATTGAATTGTTACTTTAAAATCGTGCAATTCCTTGTTTACTCATACGGGCTGTCAAAAGCTTACCGGGTTTGTGTTGTTGCAATCCCGGTACACTATTCAAATTGTGTAGCGGGTAATCCTACAGGTCAGGAGAATTAGGACGGTGATCGTGCGGGTTAGAGAATTTGTTTTAGTTTTACAGCAATTGCAATTGTGAGGTGAGTTATGCTCATTTGAGCCTTACAATATAATTTGGTGAGAGTGTGCTGTAATAAACAAATTTCAGATTTGGTTTATGTAATATCGAGCGATGTGAGGTGTGGTTGTTTTGAGAAAAAAATTCAGGTTGTATTTATGTGAGTTGTATTAATTCATGTTTCGGATTTGAATTTGTTATTCAAAATTCGGGGCGTGACAGTTTGGTATCAGAGCGTAAGGTGCATATTTGGTGATGTGTCAATACTTTCCGAGTGATGGCCCGTCTGCAGCGGATCCCCATCGTGTGCTCTTCGGTATTGGCTAAGTCATTGGGTATGCGTGAGTGTTGGGAGTTGTTTAGGCCGCTAGGTCGTTTTAGGAACGTGAATACTTTCCCTGTAGTATTGACTTGGTTAATATGGACTTGTATTTGACTTATACTGTGTTTTAAGTGTTATACATGTATTAGCCAAGCATACTATACTTCTTAGGTGATGGATATTCAAAGGGGTTGTACTTAGAACCTTAAAGTTGTCTTGTAGGTTCGTATGGGAATAAGTTCAGTTGCCGCGAGTTACAATCCTTGAGGAATAGGAACCTCCGGATTTAACCCTGTTGAGTCAATGAGAATTGTTTTATGGAAGTGCAGTTCTTTTGGATGTTGAAGTGTTTGGTAATTGGCATGTGATAGGTGTTTAAAGTGACTCTGAGGCAGCTATGCTGACCTTGTGTGAGATTGAATTCTCAGTATGGATTGAGAAGGTTGTGTGGTGATTCTATGTTCACTTGGCGATGGATTTTTAGACGGAGGAATTATGAGTAAAAGCATGGGTTCCGTTCAGGAGAAGTTCAATTTTGTGGAGGAGGTAGTACAACTTGTTTGGGTTATTGTTGAAATAGTTGATACTACTTAACTATCTAGGCTGAATGTTTCGCTTTTGCATGATGTAACTATTGATAGAACTCACTTTGGTTAGGGTGTTAGCCATTGAACAGGATTCTTGACTCTGTGGTTTGGGAAGAGATTGATGTAAATTTTGAGTGTAGTGAGGTAATTTGGAGATACTTAGGTTACCTATAAGGAGGGTAGTGGAGTTTGTTATCGAGGTGATACCAGGTTAGATACCTATATTAATGTCCCCTTATTGGATGAAACTGAACTTAAGGAGTTGAAGGTTCAAGGTGAGAGTTACTTGAGTAGAGATTCATTAGAGCTAGTATTTTTCCATGATGGTACTGTATTGAGAAAGAAGAAGAATTTGGCTATGTTCCTTCTTTAAGGTGAAGCATGACCATGATTAGATTTGGTACTAAGGATATCAATTATCGATAATGACTTGGAGCGAATTTGTAGCATTCTTTTGAGACATGTACCTTCCTGCCCAGTGAAGGATATGTTAGTGTTCTAGTTCTAAAGATCACGAGCGTAAGAGGTGTTAAGTTTGACGCTCTATAGGTGTTTCTGAATGGGAAGTGTTTAGCTTTATTAATCCCTGACTCTAGCGACAAAATTGTTTTGTGTTTGGTTTGACTCAGATGATGCTAGCTAGACCTCTGTGTGACTTAATTGATTGTTAGGTTGAATGATTGTTTGTGATACATCATTGTGAAAGATGTGTGTAGCAGAGTTGGCTAAGGTTTTGAAAGAGCAATGGGTGACCAAGGTTCGATCCTTGGTGTCGTCGTAGGATTAACACAAAGGAGACGACATACATTCAATCTTATTGATTTGGACATTTAGTTACATTAAAAAAAAAAAAAAAAAAAAAAGGGAACTACACTATACTAAGCCAAGTCACCAGCTCCGGATGGGTTGAGGCTGAGCTCAAGAGAAACGTGAGAGCCACCGTTGTAGCCGCCTGAGCCACCGGAATAGTAGCCATAGCCGCTACCTCCCTCGGAAGTAGCCTTCAGGCCACCAAGGACGTCCTCACCGTGCATGGGGAACAGAGGAAGAGTTTCAATCTCCTGGTGATCTTCCCTTCGCTGTTCCATGAAAGTTTGTCCTCCTTTTGTGCCAAAGGAGGAAGTACTAGTATTAGTGTTGAAGGGTGAGGAGGAATACCGGTCAACACTGCAGTCGACCCGTGGCCCAAAATTGATGTCAATGGATCCACCAGCTGGTCCAAAATTGATGTCGATGGATCCACCAGCACCAGTAGGACTAGTGGACCCAAAATTAATATCAATGGATCCACCAGTACCAGTAGAACTAGTTCCCACGGGCACTTGAGCAGCCTGATTGCACCTCTTCATCTGCTTCTCTCGAGCCCTGACATTCTGGAACCAAAAATAAATGTTCTTGCCCTCAACCTGTCCAACCTAAGAGCGTTCGTAATCAATGAACTAAGAGTGTTCATAATATTCGGACTAAGAGCGTCCGCAAACATCATTGTTTTGGTCTAATCCAAATATTCTTGGAAATTGATTTCTTGGTAGCATAGCTCGGAAATCTTATTATTTTAGTTTTCGTGGAAGTTTAAACTCCGAAACTAATATATCTTCTCTTCTTATTTTTCAGAATGTCGAATGAACCTAGACTCGACTTTTCAATACTTGACTCAACAGGCTCGGAATACCATGGCTGGGTAACCGACGTTGAGAACCATCTCACTGCGAGAGGGATATTACCCATAATCCAGGCACCTAACCAGGGTCTTGTGTTCCAACGAACACCCACAAAGCACGCACAAGCTATTATCTTGATGCGACGCCATATGGATAAAGCACTCAGATTGGAATACATGTCAATCAAAGATGCAAGAGACCTATGGGCAGCGCTAGAAGAGCGCTTTGGTAATATCCAAGATTCCCTCCTCCCTGACTTGAAGGTTCAGTGGAACAATATACGATTCTCAGACTTCAAGTCTGTTGCTGAATACAATTCAGAAGCTCTTCGCCTAAAGGCCATGCTGAAGTTCTGTGAAAAACCTCTCACAGAAGAAGAGCTAATTGAGAAAACTCTCTCCACCTTCCCCGTCCAAGCAATTATACTATCAAAGCAGCATCGCACTGAATTTAATGCTGGACGACTTACAAGGTTCAATGAGCTCATCAATATTTTGTCAGTAGCTGAGAAGCACGACAACATCCTTGTAAAGAATTATAATTCAAGGCCCGTTGGAACCAAAAGCGTTCGTGAGGCGAATTATAATGCACCCAAGAGAGGGCGCAAGGAGCGGTACCCTACTAATAGGGGACATGTGTACCCTAATAACAGGGGACATGAAGGACGAACGAGTCCATATAACCGCCCCAACAAAGAAGGCAGCCGCAACTATAGTGCGGGCACACGTGGTGGTAACTACACACGTGGGAGAGGTGGATATAACAACACCATGGGCCGTAACACTGTGGGCCGTGGAGGTCGCACCATACGCCATGGTAGTAGCAGTAACAACCCGCCTAGGGAATATCCACAACGTGCACCACCTGCACCTCAAATCAAGGGAGGCAACCACAATGACATGTGTCATCGGTGTGGTTCAATCGAGCATTGGTTCAAGCAATGCCATGCAAGTACCCAACTAGCTGCAAGCTACAAGGAGTATAGGCAATTGAGAGAGCAAGAAACCAATCTTGCTGAAGATGAAGATATGAATCTTGATGAAGATGAAGATGGTGAAGATATCACTCTCACCATTGAGGACTTCAAAGCTGCAGATAAAGAGCACGAGGATGCCGCAGACTTTGATTAGAATAGTCCGATCCTTTCTATTTTCCAAGAATGGCAAATGTGTCTTAGTCAAATGACAATTGTATTAAAACTCTTTCTCATGTGGCGCATCCAATGTAGTATGATGTCTAGGAAAGTAATTGAGATCGGGGTACTTAAGCGAGCCTCGCTCCACCAACATCTCTCTACTTTCCTGGTCATATTTCATTCGAGTTACCAAACGGATTGAGTAACTACAATTTGTCTAAAGTTTGATTTTATTATGGAATAGACTTTGGAAAACTTTGATGTAATCATTGACTATTTTCCTTATTAATAAAGTGTCGCATTATTATTCAATGTCATGGACATGTGTTAAATTCCGAACTTTATATAAAGAGCCAATAGTTTTCATGTGGAAACACATTGTGAGAATGGACAAGAATTCCTTTGCATTACCTCTAATAACTACGGACATAAACGAGTATTAGAGAAACTTATGTGTCACTCTAGTGGGTTGTATGCAACCACTATTCGAGCCATTGAATCAAACCATGTCATAAGAGATGACTTATGGGATTCTGACACATATAGGCTTTGGCAAGAACGTTTGAGATATCCAGGTTGTGATATGATGCTCTGTATATTAAAGACTTCACACGGACATCCATTCTTCACAACGAAAAGAAGTACGAACCAAAGATTGGCCCAAAGAGTTACTTCTAAAAGATATCATTCGTTTTGCAAAGCTTGCTATTTTAGCAAAAATAGGATTAAGACCATCCTATGCAAAGGACACTAAAGAAAATATGCCATTCTTGCAAAGAATTCAAGGTGATATTTGTGGACCTATTCAACCAACTTGCGGACGTTTAAATATCTCATGATGTTGGTTGACACGCAAACACACTAATCACGTGTTGTGCCATTGTCCATCTATAAAAGCTGCTTATGCTATACTCATAGCACATATAATATGACAACGGGCTCACTCCCCGGATCATCCTATTTAGTCATTTGGATTTTGACTATGCTAGTGAGTATACATCGAAGATTTTCGATGGTTATTGCAAAGGGAGTGATGTTGGACATCACATTCCCATATACACACCTAAATGGTCTCGTGGAAATAACTACGATGGTAGTTCAGACATTGGCGATGCGCACCAATCTCTTTATATCCGCTTAGGGTGATGCAATATCGCATACAACTATGCTAATTCCTCTATGACCTACCGCCACTCAATGTATCCCTGCGTTACAGCTAGTGACTAGGTACAAATATTTTGTACTTACGCACATTCGAGTGAGTCATTTATGTGCCAATGTGAGCCATTTATGTGCCAATTGCGCCGCCACAGCGCCTATGGTAGGTCCTTAAAAACAAGTGAGCAACTTAGTTGGAATTGAGACTCCAACAATCGTCCGCCACTTAATGCCCTTGAAAGGCGATCTCTTTCCCGTTTGATTTACGGATGTCACTTTGATGAGACAGTCTTCCCGTCGTTAGGGGGAGATAAGAACACGAATGTTCAGCAGGAACGACAGGAATTGTCGTGGTCTGTCCCCACTATGTCTCATCTCGATCCCTATTAAAGTGACGAGATCACACACATTTGCTGCAAAAATGCCTGCAAGGAAGGACGTCCCTACAAAATGACGTAGCGCCACCCTACACAGAGGTAGGCAAGGCGCCAACGCCATAGAAAGTGGCACTCTGGCGTTACAGGTCATGGCCCCAGCTAGGATGCGTGGGAAGCCCGTGGATTCGAAGGATATTTTGGCATCCTTAGATCATCGACACTCAATATCCGTCTCATGAGTATCTTCTGGATTATGGTTATCGTTGGGGGACGCCTCAACGTCAGAACCTATTCCTGAGAATATAGAGCTTTATGAAAATTACACTAGTGTACATGAGACGTGGAATAGAAACTCCATCATAATTGATGATGTAGATGCGCATTTTGATGCGCATGAGTTTGTTGAGATTGATGATATCGAACCACGCTCCGTTGAAGCATGAATACCAACGTAGAGAAATTTAGCCTAAATGGAAAGATGCGATCCAGATTAAACGAAGAGGAAGGTCTTTGAGCCAGTGATGCCAACACCTCCTTACATAAAAACCTATTGATTAATGGGTCTTCGTTAGAAAGCGTGTTGAGAAAACGAGATGGCAATCTCGCCTTATGGCGCAAGGCTTCTCACAAAACGCCCTGGAATTGACTACGATGAGACATATTCTCACGTAATGGATGACATTACATCCACTACCCTGTCAGTTTGGTAGTTTCCAAATAACTGAACATGCAGCTTATAAATATGGTCACTACGTATCTCTATGGGGATCTAGATACGGAATATACATGAAAGTTCATAGTGAAACTTTATTTACCAAAATCAAGTGGCTCTAGACCACGGAGCGCGTTTGCAATAGAATTGAAACGCTCACTAAAGTGACTACTTGATTGGGAAGGGATATGCCCGTGCGTTTCCATAACAAGTTTCGGATTCTATCACGGTTTTCATGTTAGACATGATCTTCATTAGAAGCCCTTAAAGAGTTAAGGGAAACCATTGAACACTTGAAATCCGAGTTTGAGATGAAGGATTTTTGGGGAAACACGATTAAGCCTCGGTTTTTGAACTTGAGCACCGTGTTGATAGATGCTTAGGCATTTTGACAAGGTCAAGCCTTCAAGCACCCCATGATCATTCGTAGTCTTGATCCTGAAAATGATCCTCTTCGTCTGAATGGATGATCGGACGAAGATGTGCTAGAGAGGCTGAAGTGCCTTACTCAAGTACAATAAAGCGCATTATTGTACTTAGCTCAATGCACAAGACTGGACATCTCACTTTGCCATAAACTTGTTAGCTAAAGGTATAGCTCTGCGCCAACGCAATGCCATTAGATTGGTATAAAAAGATATCTTTCGATAACTTGAGATGTACGATCGATATGGGCTTATTCTATCCCTACAAAGAGATGATGAAATCAAACCCATCACACACCAAAAACGCCGCCAAACGCTGGCCTACGTTTTCTATTCCTACCCCAAAACGACAGAAGTGTTTTGCTGATATTTGGTATCTGTTGACCCATACAAAAGCCTTCCCAGACTGGTAAAGTGTTCACCATGGGTAAGACCGCGATACCTTGAAGGTCTACAGAATAGACCTTAGTCGCTATATCTTCGAACAATGTAGAGATTATTGCTCTTCACGAAGTAGTTCGTGAATGTATATGGACTGGATCCATAGTTACGCATGTTCGAACAGTTGTGGTTTGAAGTCTACCACAGATGAGCCTACAAGCATTTAAGATAATGCTGCTTGTTTTGAAACAAATGAAGCAAGGCTGCATCAAAAGCGACAACATCAAGCATAAAATCAACAACAACAGACTCTCCTAAAAAATCAAACAGAGGGGGAGATGTCTACATATATGGTCTCGAAACGTGAAGAGTGTGTTGTGCTCTTTTTTTCCCTTTCGACCGAGGTTATTTTTGTCCCATAGGGTTTTTATTACTCGGCAAGGTTTTTAATGAGGCAACGAGAGAAGCACCACGTTTGGGAGACACAAGGAGGAGTATCTAAATCAGGGGGAGTATCCAGAAACATACTCCACACTCAACGCGCGTTGTGCTCTTTTTCTCCTTCGACCAAGGTTGTTTTTTCCCACAGGGTTTTATTACTTGGCAAGGTTTTTAACGAGGCAATTTCGAAGCGCACGGCCTAGACAATGCTATTAAACATGAAATATCCAAGGGGGAGTGTTGTAGTATACATGAATCATATTGTAGTATATATGAGTCATAGTATAAATGTCTATATCATGTATAAATAGGCACTTGAGTGTATAGATAAGGTACTTGAGTGTATAATATAGGTATAGAGACTTGTGTGACAAGCTTTATGCCAAAGGGCAACAAGCATGGCAATTATCATCATCACAGCTACCATGATTGAGCTGCAGCTGTAAATCAAGTTGATACCAAGCTTGAGATTATCTTTGAGCTTTCACACTTGTAATGTATTCCTATAAATACCCTCTTGTATGAGATGAATAAACACACATGAATCTCCATTCTCTCTGCAATATTACTCTCTCTACATTCCTGTTAATTTACGTTTTTCCTCAAACAAAATCGATATAAAAAGGGAAGGGCCTTTCAAAAAAAAAAAAAAAGGAAGGAAACTATACATATATACAAAGAATCTTCCTCTATCTCAGACATTTCCTATTGAATTTGTATTAAAATTTGAAGTCTTTGCTTTAGTATTTTCAGTCGGCCCTGCTTCAGAGAATCAAACATGTCAGGTATATAATATATAGTTATATACATAGTTAATTAGGCACACTGTCATTTTTCTAGTAAACAAAGACGAACGATAAAAAAAAAATGTTAAGCAAGTCTCTAGCATTTGCGCCGGCGATGGCTGATGCTCCCTCTGCTCGTTCGGCTACAATGCATCCTTATCCCGCCACGTACGTAGCAGTGATCGGTGCTGGTGCCAGCGGCTTGGTGGAGGCACGTGAGCTCCGGCGGGAAGGTCACACTGTCGTCGTCTTCGAGCGAGGAGACCAAATCGGTGGCACTTGGGTCTACACTCCAGAAGTGGAGTCGGACCCAGTTGGGATTGACCTTGATAGAACCAGGGTCCACTCGAGCATGTACCAGTCTCTCAGGACCAACCTTCCAAGAGAGATCATGGGGTTCCGGGACTATCCATTTGTGGCCAAGGAAGGAGATGAAGAGAGAGACCCGAGAAGGTATCCGGGTCACAGAGAGGTGTTGACGTATTTGAAGGACTTCGCCAGCGAGTTTGGGATTTCTGAGATGGTAAGGCTTGAGAGTGAGGTGGCGTTCGTGGGTTTGGTGGAGGGTGGCAAGTGGATGGTTAAATCCAAGAGCAAGACAAGTGAGTATACGGAAGAGATTTACGATGCTGTGGTTGTTTGTTGTGGGCACTATAATAATCCTCGTGTTGCAGAAATTCCAGGTATGAATTAATATCAATCATAGAGAGCTAGCTTTACTTGTTAGTTGATGAACAGAATGGTACTGGTACCAAATTTTTTGAGGTTGCAATTTCAATGGCATTGTAGTATATGGTGTTGGGAAATAAATCCCCCTGTCACGCAAGTACTACTAGTAGAGATGGAAATAAGAAATAAGCAAGCCAATAAAACAACAAGATTTAACGAGGTTCGGCCAATTTCATTGCCTACGTCCTCAGAGAGTTTTCATCTTCACTATTGAGAGAATTACACAAGTACAAGATTACACCGCTCAAGTTTATACACAACTTGAGCACTCGTGTTTATACCCAACCCGAGCCTTGTATCCAACCGGATACCCCTTGTACACCCTTTCTCAATCCTAGAAGATTACTCTACCCCAAGAGCTATACACGCCCTTGAACACACTCCCCCTATCTTCTACATCTTGAAGACCCTTGGAGTGGCTACTGATCTCTCTCTCTGGAGTTTGGGCTCTCTACCCTCTCTCACCTTTGTTTGTTGCCGATGTGGGGATTATATACAAAGAAAGCAAAGCTCTGCAGCTCTCTCTCTCTTCAGTTCCTTTAATAAGAAAAGGGAAAAAAAGGAATCACACTCTCTCTCCAGCTCTCTCTTCAAAGCCGGTTGCATGCTTTCTCCTTTTCTTCTTTTCCCTTGCATGCTTTTTCCTTTTCTTCTTTTCCCTTGTCTCCTGCATGTCTCCTGCATGCCTTGTCTTCCACTTTCTTTATCTCCTCCAATTAAGGAGGGATCCCAACAATCTCCACCTCCCGACTTAAATGGAGAGCTCCGCAACACAACTTCAATCTTTGAAGTCATCTCAATTTGAGACACAGCTTGTTATACCCACAAGCACACTACCACTTCAGTCTGAAGTTCATCTCATTCTGAGACCTGCTTGTTATGCCCACAAGCAATCCATTGGCCTTATTCTTTCACCAATTACACATAATCTGAATCAATTGCAAGTGGTTCTAACTCCCCCTGATTCAATCAGCCAATGTCATGTGTAACTGCACCGAGGCAACAATCACTAGTTGGCTCTGAAGAGGGACCTCGACTTCACCCCTTCCCCAGCAGGATTTACCTTCTCACCATCGTCTGGAACCTGGAAACATTTGACTGGCGTCTCGGCTATCCCCGCAAACGAGACCCACCACAGGTACCTGCATCCTTGTGCACACCGTTTCCCTTCAACCTTCGAGGTCTAAGTTTTTTTTTCTTATCAGACGGAACATACTTCCACACTTTTCTCCCTGCATTATTAGAACCATTCAGCCAGGTAAACACAACTCCCCTGCTGTTGACACCTACAGCCCTTGGAGTGTAACTGGCTCAACTTCGAGAAAAAGTGTCATAACCTTTGGAGTGTGAGAAATTCTCCAAGATTACAAAAAAACATTTGCTACACCATCCTTGGAGCAACATGAGCCCTTATCATCCTTCTGTTTTGACCTCGGACAATCCGGCTTTATGTGTCCATGCTCCTTGAAATTGTAGCACTACTTGACCTTTCCCCTGCCTCTGGATTTAGACCTGCTGCGTCTGCTAAAATCCCATGGCAGATTACATCTTCCCTGGCTTTACATCCTTTCCCATCAACAATTTAGTAAGGCCTTGTTGAATAGGATGTCTTTCACTCTCCTTTGCCATAGAGTGAAAATTTCCCTTTCCATCAAACTGCTCCACCTCAAACTATGAGGCAATACCTGAATTCATGATGAGCAACCACGATCAACATGCAAACCTTCGGCGAACGAAAACCACGAACGACGAACAAGCACGATCACAGACACCACGAACCACCTTAGTGAGATATACATTCTCACCAACCATCATTCCCTTGAGTCATATCTTGGTCTCTTGCAACTCCACCTTAGGATTTTTTTCTCTGAGTCCGGCTCGCACCACCTAGCCTCCGAGTCACTCCACCTATCAACTTCATTTTGATTAGGACTTTCTTGAGTTTTTGACCTGCTCCACGTTGCTAGGAATTTTCCTCGAGTTGGCTCCACCTAATGCACTTTTGAGTTAACAGCTTAACCATTTAACTGACTCCACCTTGAATGATGAGGTGCTAGAACTTGCCATGACAAACAACCTCACCAGCCATCATCCCCTTGAGTCATATTATGATCCCTTGCAGCTCCACTTTTGAATAGGATTTTCCCGAGTCCACCTTGCTCCCCTTAGCTCACGAATCACTCCACCTATCGATACACCATCGATGAGGATTTCTTTGAGTCTCCGACCCGCTCTTCTTGCTAAGAACTTTTCTGAGCTGACTCCACCTATTGCACCTTCGGGCTGCCACCTTGACCATTTGCCTGACTACACCATGGATGCATGACTTATCCCAGCCAAACCATCGGCTCTGATACCACTGTTGGGAAATAAATCCCCCTGTCACGCAAGTACTACTAGTAGAGATGGAAATAAGAAATAAGCAAGCCAATAAAACAACAAGATTTAACGAGGTTCGGCCAATTTCATTGCCTACGTCCTCAGAGAGTTTTCATCTTCACTATTGAGAGAATTACACAAGTACAAGATTACACCGCTCAAGTTTATACACAACTTGAGCACTCGTGTTTATACCCAACCCGAGCCTTGTATCCAACCGGATACCCCTTGTACACCCTTTCTCAATCCTAGAAGATTACTCTACCCCAAGAGCTATACACGCCCTTGAACACACTCCCCCTATCTTCTACATCTTGAAGACCCTTGGAGTGGCTACTGATCTCTCTCTCTGGAGTTTGGGCTCTCTACCCTCTCTCACCTTTGTTTGTTGCCGATGTGGGGATTATATACAAAGAAAGCAAAGCTCTGCAGCTCTCTCTCTCTTCAGTTCCTTTAATAAGAAAAGGGAAAAAAAGGAATCACACTCTCTCTCCAGCTCTCTCTTCAAAGCCGGTTGCATGCTTTCTCCTTTTCTTCTTTTCCCTTGCATGCTTTTTCCTTTTCTTCTTTTCCCTTGTCTCCTGCATGTCTCCTGCATGCCTTGTCTTCCACTTTCTTTATCTCCTCCAATTAAGGAGGGATCCCAACATATGGGATTTTGTGTTTCCATACACAAGTCAAGGATGCGGAGATAAAAAGTCTAACCTTGAAAAAAAACACAAAAAGACACAATAACATAACAAAGACAAGTGGTTATATTACTCTTAATCGTACATAAATATATTGTTTCAGATAAAAACACATGTTAACCCAAGAAAGTTAAGTGGAAACAATATTGATATTATGTCTAACCTTTTTTTTTTTTGAAGGGATGTCTAACCTTTGAGTGGTGCGGATTCTATTGCCACAAAAGTATACAACAAAAATATGTTGCATCGTACACGTTTCTCCTCATTTATAGCATTTACATTCTTTTCAGGTATCACTACATGGAAAGGGAAGCAAATTCACAGCCACAACTATCGGACTTCTGAGCTGTTTCGAGATCAGGTCCGTGACACTTTTACATTCTGTAAAATTTTGTAGCTAGGTTCTGTTCTCATAACTTGCCAATGTGAGAATATATGCGAAACAAAGCAACTTGTATGAAGCAGGTCATAGGGTACGTAGGACTACTTTAACTGTTCTGTTTTCGTATTCTTTTGTAGACGTTAACTTCGATTATTCGGTGCCTGCTTTGCATAGGTTGTAATTTTAATAGGGAGCTCCAGTAGTCACTACTAGCAAAACAGGCATCTCACACAGATTTAACTCACACAGATTTTATACAGCCACAGACATCTGTGTGCATTGGCAATATATACAGAACACCGTGTGAGATAAGTAAAATTGGGCCTACAAGAGTTTATGGAATAAGAATAGCCACAGAAGTCTGTGTGAAAAAACATCACATACAGACATCCGTGTGAAAAATAAAATATTTTATTATCTACTCACACGGTTGTCCGTGTGAAGCCTAGTTCACACATATTTCTGTATATACTAAATATAAGTTTATTAAAAAATTGTTGTTTTTTTGTGCTATATGAATTGTAGAGAGACGGTTTTTCGTCGCTAAAATAGTTTGACACAGATATCTGTGTGAAATGAGCATTACACAGATATCTGTGTGAGATGAAGATACGGATGTCCGTGTGAGAAAACAATATGCACACAGAATTCCGTGTAAACTTTCAAATGACGATTTATAGATTTATTGAGATATATACATACAGATAAATTACATATGTTTTTCACACGGATTTCTGTTGCAATTTTACCCATTAAACCATTTGTAACCTAACCTAAACTCCATTTTCTCCATCATCATTATCGCCTCTCTTTCTCTGTCATTATTTTCTCCTCCTCGTCACTCTGCCGCCTCATCCAACCTCCTTCCTCTAATCACCTTCTTCCTCCCTCAGAGAAGCTTAGCCTTCCCCCAACCCCATATCTCCATTCTCAACAGATGCAAGTACGGTTTAATTGAAAAAACAAGAGATCGACAAAAGCAATTTGAAGCGGTTGGGGTCATCAGTAGCAGAGCTCACCCTGTCCTCGACCTCTACCCGAGCGCAGGGATCCATGGACAGATCGATCCTATTTCATTTTCTCTTTCCCTCTCTCTCATTCTTTATGTCTCAATCTCCAATTAATTCCTCTCTAAATTAATGGGTACTGGAAACTATGTGATATTGATGTGGCTTGTTTAGAGATGAACATGATAAGGGTAGGAGGATGTGGACCTGATTTTGTTACTTTCAATACATTGTTTAATGGGTTTTGTAAGGTTAAGGTGAGGAGAAAAGTGTTTGCGTATATGGGTTTGATGTGTCGCCGAATTTTTTTTCTCTTACTTCTTTGATTGATGGGTATTTGTAAGGTTGGTAATTTGAAGATTGCAGTTAGATTGCTTGGATAACCTTTTTACCTTACTTGATTTTCAAATTCCTGCAAGAGGAAAACCAATTGGTCCAGGACCACCACCATAACTCCCTCAACCTCGGCGAACGCACAGAGAGAGCGAACTTCTTCTTTATTGTAGAAATTAAAATTCGTTGTTAATGCTTAGTTCTTTTCTGTTTCCAGTAGTTGAATGACTTAAAAATAGATGGTAAATCGAATGGCTTATATATATATATATATATATATATATATATATATATATATATATATATATATATATATATTCATGCATAATTTCTTATATGTGTAGATACCCGACGCTTGTATTCAAGTTTGGGTAGCAAGATAAATTGAGTAGTGCAACATAGAATAATATTTGGGTTGTGGGTTATTGTTAATTTTCAGTTTGGGTTGTTTCAGTGAGTCTGGTTATTTCAAGAAATTCTTGGTTGTGGGTTTTGTTTCACAAGGCTGAGATTGAAGAAGGTTTCACAAAGAAATTATGGGTTCTGGGTTCTATTTGGATTTTTTATTTCTGTTTTTGAACCTATAAATGTGTAGGTTTTGCTTCTAAAAAGGTTGGTTTTGCTTCTAAAAAGGTTGGTTTTGATTCTAAACGGTTTTGAACCTCAGATTATCTAATTGCTTTCTTTCTTTCTGTCTTTTGTATAAATTTGATTGATCAATCAATTTCTATTCTTATTCTCTTCTTTTTGACTTGTTGGTGAAGTGTAGATTCACTATATGCAGATGGAAAAATTGGCTAAACACTGAGTTGTAATCAATCGGCAATTGGGGCTGGCTTTGCCAATTGGTACTTGGTTGGATGGTAAGAACACATCTTTAGTAGATATGGCTTTATTGTGGTTCATGTCTGCTCTTGAAGTGTAGTTTAATGGTAGTTATCTTGGCATAATGGCCAACCCTAGTAGTTGCACTATGTCAATAAACCCATCAGACGACAGAGCTCAGATGACAGAATGATGGTTTTCTGTTGTCTGAATAATTTTAACGACAGAATGAAAAAATTCTGTTGTCTGAATATAGTGTATATCATGGTAAATGAGGTTTCTGAAAAAGGTTTTGTTTCAGACAACAGATTTCTGTTGTTCATTAAACTGAGATTGATTTAGTTTTGGTTGTTTGAGATTTTATTTTGTGTGAAAGGAACTGTTTCTAAAAGTTGTGTTTCAGACAACAGATTTCTGTTGTGCAAGAAACTGAGATTGATTCTCACTTGTTTGGTTTTTTTTTTTTTTTTTCCCTTCCTTTCTGTTTTTTTTTTTGGCACAACGTGAAGACATATTCGTCTAACACTTAATCATATTTTGGCCCGACAAATTCGTCAAACTGATAGAAACCTAGAAACAGTCTCTCAGCTCGCTTTCGCTCTCAAACCAATTTTCTCCCTCGCTCTGGTACACAACAGAAATCTTTGTAAGGAAAACCCAATCCAACATCAATCTCGATCGATTCATGGTAGCTTAAATCTTAGCCATCTTCTTCTTTCCCTTATTTGCAGACTCCTCTTCGATAAGCTCGACGAGCTTCTAACTGTTCTGTTCAATGAATCAACCCTAAGTATTCATCTCACTTTGCCTAGGCAGCAACACAGGCGGTTTAAGCGGAGCCTGTTATCTCTTTAACCCAAAAGCTGAAGAGAAAAGTTCAAGGCCAAGCCTACTGATTACTACCACTTCTCCACTCACGAAGAGATGGGTATTCAATCTCTCTCTCATTCTTTCACTTTTTCCTCTATTTCTATATATTTGCAAGGTCTCAGCTTCTTGGTGTTTTCCAGATCTAGATGAATTTGTACATGAAGAGATGGGTTGAATCCAAAAGCTAAAGAGAAAAGTTCAAGGGCAAGCCCACTGATTACTACCACTTCTCCACTAACGAAGAGATGGGTATTCAATCTCTCTCTCATTCTTTCACTTTTTTCCTCTATTTTTATATATTTGCAAGGTCTCAGATTCTTGGTGTTTTCCAGATCTAGATGAATTTGTACATGAAGAGATGGGTTGAATCCAAAAGCTAAAGAGAAAAGTTCAAGGGCAAGCCCACTGATTACTACCACTTCTCCACTAACGAAGAGAAGGGTATTCAATCTCTCTCTCATTCTTTCACTTTTTCCTCTATTTTTATATATTTGCAAGGTCTCAGCTTCTTGGTGTTTTCCAGATCTAGATGAATTTGTACATGTTTTGCACATTCCGATTTTGAATTTGGAGTTCAATTGAAGATTCAAAGCTAGTTGGTTCAAAAAAGAGGTAATTTTACTCCTTCATTTTTTCTCTTGCTTTACTGGTAGTGGCAGTATGGCCTTCCCTCTTCGGTCCTCGCTCTTTCCTCATCTATGTGATGAAATTGTTTAACTTAAATTATCAGTGATATAGTTTTATCCATGTCTTTGCTTTGCTTTTTAATTTAGTTGTTTTGTTTTTATATCAATTTTTTTGCAGGTTAGAGATTTGGGGAACCTAATTGGGTTGTACACAGAGTGGCACTCTCATTTGCTGCTCAATTACTCATTCGATCAGTTTGTGCATGAAGTGCAACAAGTGGTGGCCACAAAAAGAGTCAAGGTATCTGATATCCTCCTTCTCGCTCTTGATTTTAGATCCTTTTAAAAATTTGCTTCAGATTTTGATTAATTTTCAGTCTTTTTGAGTAGATGTCTCTCAAAGAATTGAGAGAGAGATTTTGATTACTTGTTTTGACAATTTCTTTGATCACTAAGTCATGTGTTTGTTCAATAACTGGGATTGTTTGCAAATGTTTCATGCACTAGCTGCAATTTGAGGGCATTTCTACTTGTAGTTATAGAACAGTAATCTGAGATAGAAAATTGAAATACAAATTACTTCTTTAGTGATGAAGTTAACATTGATTTGTGGAGGTCGTATTTACGTTTATATGTAGTGTAGCTTTGATATTCAATAGATTCTTCAAAGTAGTGGGTTAAGCTGTTTGGGTAGTTCTATGCGTGATAAAAGAAGGAACTAAACATATTTCATATAATTGGCTCTATGGAGTGTGTTTGTGGGGGGGGGGGGGGGGGGGGGTGAGTGTTACTTTTTGTAATATAACCTTATTATATATGACATCCAAATGCATCAGAATAAAAAGTAGCATGTAAAGGGAAGTGGGCTCAGGGTTTCAAAAAGAAGATGGTGGAACTAAGAAAGGTGGAAATCTTATATGAGTTGTAAAGGTCGTACCATTTATGTGCCATAACAGTCCTACTAAAAACAGCTGATATTGGGTAAAATATTTGTGTTCGATCCCTCTTTCTTTGCATATAGTGGGTGCTTTGTCAAAAGTGAGCATGTAATTCCTTGTTGTCTACATTAGGCACCACTGCAAAAGCAGAACCAATAAAATCATTCATGCTTGGTTTATATGAACCGGTAATATTTGTGCACATTAACAGAACCATATAACTTATGATTTATATGGTACATGTTTTCCTTGCTTGATCTGTGTGATGCATTTTAAAACTGGTTTCTTCTCAAAATATTTGGGGCTTGTATTTTATTATTGCATGTTAATTAATTATATATTGTGGTGGGATTTGGTATTATAAATTTCATATATTGATCTAATTGGCTAATTTTAGATTGATAAATGGTTAATTTAATAATAAGCAGAATAAACAAAACAATTCTGGCGAAGAAGGCAAGAAGTATAAGTGAAACAATTCATACAAAATGGGTTTGGAAGTTATTAATAGCCTTTCTTTTGTTATTCGATCACCTTATGGATTGGTCTTTGATCATCCCCTTTGTTTGTCTAGTTATTTATTAAGTAAGAAGCTATTTTTCTATATTCTAATAGCTATGCATATTGTTTGATCTCTCTGACTTGAATTAAAGACCCAGTACAATATTGCTATCCAACTTTTGCTAAACAACATATATATATATATATATATATATATATATATATATATATATATATATATATATATATATATTTAATTACACACACACCATATTATATATGCGATACCTGAATCGAAAAACTTTGCTACATGTCTAATAAAAGAGCCACAGAGAATGTGCTAGCTTGCATATTATAGTAATTAAGTAACTACATTTTTTGGTTCCATGAATGTGCGTAATGTGCAATGATGATCCAATGAGATTATTGGCATATTACCAATTTATCATGCAAATATTTAAACCTTTCAGCCCAAATTATTGGTCATCCAATATATCTTAACATGTTCTTGTATGCAGGTCTATTTGATACTTGACTAATTTAGCCTTGCTGGAGAGCTCCAAGAAACAAACAAGAAGGTGAGATTATTTGATCTATCCTGCAATCTTTCCACAATCTTTCCACATTTATCTTTTTCTGAAGTTAAAGATATAAGTGACTTAAATCATAATCTTGATAACAAAGTTTTTAATTTGCTTTGTCTAAAATGGTCTTCTTTGGTAACAAAGAATATTAATAATCTTGATAGATCTGGAAATGAGTATAATTCAAGGAAAGTATGCAACTGAAAAATATATGGTATGCAAAATGGTTTAAAGTTCCTAACAAATATGTATTTTCCTCTTAGTTTAAGTATATATCATGATCTTCGCTAGATAAAATGTTAGAATTCTAATTGTTTTATATGTTTGTATATATAAGATGGATAAATCATGGATGAAAGAAGATAGAAGATCACTAAAGTTTCAGATAGGACTTGAAGAATTTTTTAAGTTTGCGTCGGCTAATGCAAGGGACACAAATAGCATATGTTGCCCTTGCTTGAAGTGTTGTAACAATGATTTTTGGTCCATAGGGGTGATTAAGGACCATATATTTTTTAATGGTATAGATGTCAACTATAGGCATTGGAAGTGGCATGGAGAACCATCAACTTCTGCCTTGAATGTTGCTAGAGGGGATTCTGAAACAGTTGAGATGAATCCTGATTTTGGGATAGAAGAGGATGAAGAAGGTATGAAGGGTAGTGAGGATGAGGGGATTTCGGAAGACTCGAATGAGTTTAGGAAGTTTGTAGAGGATGGAGATAAGCCCCTATATCCTGGTTGTACTAAGACAACCAAGTTGAATGGCTTGATACAAACATTCAATCTAAAAGCTAAACACGGCATGACTGATGCTTGCTATTCAGACATGTTAATTATGATTGGCCTATTGCTTCCTGAAGGGAATGAGTTACCAGGGTCAGTTTATGAGGCCAAAAGAACACTGCGCTCATTGGGGATGGAGTATGAAAAGATTCATGCTTGTCCAAATGACTGCATCTTATATAGGTTGCAGCATGCTGATGCAACAAGCTGCCCCACTTGTGGTGAATCAAGGTGGAAACTAGGCAGGGACAAATCCGAGAAAGAAGGGGTACCCGGGAAGGTATTGTGGTACTTCCCACCGATCCCAAGGTTCAAAAGGATGTTCCAATCAACTGTTTCAGCAAAGGAACTGACTTGGCATGTCAAGGATAGAAAGAATGATGGAATGATGAGGCATCCAGCGGATTCCCCGACTTGGAAAATGATTGACACAAAATGGCCAGATTTTGGTGTAGAGCCTAGGAACCTTAGACTAGCTCTTTCATCAGACGGGTTTAACCCACATAGTTCTCTAAGTAGCAAATACTCATGCTGGCCTGTTATACTTATCACGTATAACCTTCCTCCATGGTTGTGCATGAAAAGGAAGTACATGATGTTGACATTGTTAATTTCTGGACCTAAACAGCCCGGAAATGATATCGATGTCTATCTGCAGCCGTTGATTGATGATCTGAAAGTGTTGTGGGATGGGGTTGAGAGAGTATATGATGCTGTAAGAGGAGAGTATTTTACATTGAGGGCAGCACTGTTGTGGACAATTAACGATTTTCCCGCATATGGGAACTTATCGGGAAGCATTGTCAAAGGATACAATGCTTGTCCAGTATGTGTTGAAGAGACCAAACCGTATAGGTTGAAGAAGTCTAAAAAAATGGCATTCATGAGGCATCGAAGATTCCTGCCACGACATCATCCATATCGAAAGCAAGCTGCTGCTTTCGACAACACTGTAGAGGAGGGTGAAGCTCCTAAACCATTAAGTGGAGAGGAGGTTTTGTCAAGAGTTCAAGGTCTTGATTGGCCATTTGGCAAAAAAAACCCTCATCCCCCTTATAAGGGTCTTGAAGATCAAAACAGACCTTGTTGGAAGAAAAAGTCTGTTTTCTTTGAACTTGCATACTGGAAACATCTTCCGGTAAGACATAATCTTGATGTGATGCATATTGAGAAGAATTGTTGCGATGCTATCCTTGGTACGTTGTTGAATATTCCGGGGAAGACTAAGGATGGGGCTGCTGCTCGTTTAGACATGGTTGATATGGGTATACGCACTGATTTGAAGGCTACAAGCACTGGAAAAAGGGAGAAGTTGCCTTTGGCTAGTTGGAACTTGTTCCTTGATGAGAGAAAGATCGTTTGTAGTTCATTTTTCAATATGACTGTTCCGGTTAGGTTTTCATCCAATGTACGAAATCTGGTGTCAATGGAGGATTTAAGACTCGCCGGTCTTAAATCACATGATTGCCACACTATAATGCAACTTCTTCTCCCAATCGCACTACGTTCAGTTTTAGAGAAACCGGTTCGGTATGCAATTATCCGGTTCTGCCTATTTTTCAAAGCAATATGTAGCAAGGTGATCGATGTTTCAAAGCTGGAACAAATGCAAGCAGACCTGGTTGATACAGTTTGCCTGCTTGAGAAGTTCTTTCCACCCTCATTTTTTGACATAATGATTCACCTAACTGTTCATCTCGTTAGGGAAGTCGAGTTATGCGGTCCGGTCTTTTTTAGATGGATGTACCCTTTCGAGAGGTACATGAAGGTGTTCAAAGGATGGGTGAGAAATCGACAATTTCCTGAGGGCTGCATTGCAGAGAATTATATTGTTGAAGAGGCAATTGAGTTTTGCTCAGAACGTATACTTCCTGAAGATGCTACCACTGTTGGGATCCCTTTGAGAACCAAATCTGGGTTTTTAAATGGCTGCAAGCCGTTGTCAGGTGCCACCATGATTAGTGTGAATCAGAAGCAGCTAGACCTAGCTCACCTTTGTGTATTACAGAACACGGAAGATGCAATCCCATATTTCACGTAAGTGATATTAATTCTTCTGTTACAATTTTAATGTTGTACTATATTAACGTACACATTCATTTAGGTTTTTCTGCTCATTTCATGCATTTCCCCCTTTGCAGTGAGCATATGGAATTATTGAAGTTAAGTTTCCCAAGGTTCATCAAAAATGAAAAGTGGTTGAAGCAAAAACAGAATCTTACCTTTGCTGGTTGGTTAAAGGAGAGGGTACATAGCTTATTCTCTACTCTATTTTATTTAGGGTTTAGGAAGTAAATTATAAGTTTTGTTTGACTCAAAACTTGTGTTGTATGCTCTTTGACATATGATGTAATTTGCAGGTTGCAAACGAAATGAGATTTGCCGATAATTCTATTTCAGAAAGTATCAGGTGGCTCGCAGGTGGACCGAAAAAGGAGGTCCCTACTTTTAGTGGATATCATGTTAATGGGGTTGATTTCAACACTATTGCGCGTGACAAAGTCAGATCAGTTCAAAACAGTGGCGTTTTTTTAGTTGCGGATGCAATGCAAGTTGCTAGTGCAAAGGATAATAACCCCAAAACCGATGATATGGACTTCTACGGTAGGATACAGCAAATCTGGGAGGTGGACTACTACAAGTTTAGGGTACCGGTCTTTATGTGCGATTGGGTTGAGTCAGCCAGGGGGATTAAAGTAGATGAACTTGGCTTTACTTTGGTTAAACTGAATAGAATAGGGCATTTAAATGATCCATTTGTCTTAGCCACGCATGTCAAACAAATTTTCTACATAGATGACCCCCTTGATGATCAATGGTCAGTGGTAATACGATGCCCGGATAGTGACTACCAAGGGGCTGGTAATGATGAAGAGCTAGAAGATATTGAAGTGGCGCAGCACCCATTTATTCCTATAATGCCATCAATCGAGACATTTGATGATGTACTTGGTGAAGAGCCAAGCTCCTACATTCGAGATGGCAATGAAGGAATATGGGTGGATTAGTGATTAGGAAAAGAGCTTAGTGATCTGAATGTATGCATTTTACTATAGGTTGGGTTTCGTTGTTTAGTTTTATATCTACGTACTTTGTTAAGTTGCAATAAAGTTTTTGTTATATAAAGACTACTTTGATTCTTGCATTTCCTGCTTCACTATTGCTTTTGTTGATTTTTGCCTAAGTATTTGTTTCTTGTTTAATAATTAATTTCTGTTTATCTGAATAATTGTCATGTTATTTAACATGTAGCTAACTACATTTGCTCTTTGTTTCAGATAATGTCGCCGTCCACACGATCATCAGCATCTGCAAGATCCATAGCACTAAGGATTAGGAGTGCGGCGATGAAACGATCAAGATCAACATCTGCCATACCAATAAATGCAAGTATTTCAGAGGTAGCTTCCTCCCCCAAAAAGCAGGTGACTCCACGAAAAAAGACTACTGCACAAAAGAAGTATAAAACTACTAGAAAACCTTCCTCTCCCAAGAAGTGTCAAACTACATCAAGAAAAGTGAAGCTGATCATGACTGCTGAGTTGAAGAAAGGAGCATCATCAAGTAAGTCGTCCAAAAAGTCAAGTTCCACAAACAACAAGGTCGCTGCTCATGATGATGATGATGATGATGATGATGATGAAAACGTAACCGGTGGATTAAAGTTGTTGAAGCGAGGGATGGTAACT